>NC_091197.1:9090341-9197841 GCF_040958095.1 Procambarus clarkii | reverse complement strand
AAAAACACTTCACCCGCGAAGCGCAACTGATGACGTTATCTAACTTGAGGTTATCTTGAGGTCATCTTGAGGTGATTTCGGGGCTTAGCGTCCCCGCGGCCCGGTCCTCGACCAGGCCTCCGTTTTCGTTACACACACCCAGGAAGCAGCCCGTAACAGCTGTCTAACTCCCAGGTACTTATGTACTACTAGGTAACTGGTGCATCAGGGGAATAAGAAACTTTTTGCCTATTTGTCTCGCCTTCACCGGGAATAGAACCCGGAACCTCAAGACTACGAATCCGAAAAGCTGTCCACTCAGCTGTCAGACGTTCGAATATTTCTCGAAAGGTGCTTCGCTGACGTCCTCTGTTCGAAACGGAACTCTGTACAATGCTTCACCCACATGCTACAAAAAATACAAATAATTGCTCTCTAATTTTACCCTAACTACAGTGCAAATTCTAATTCGTAAGAGATAAAAAATATCGATTGATGAATGAAGAGACGTTGTCAACCCCACCTCATCATGTCCTCCCACAACCCGTCCTCGACTCAAGTCCATTACATTCAGCGGTCGACCCCACAGACACATTCATAAATTTTAACATGCTGTTCATTCAAAACGGGAATTTTCCTCAAGTATAAATTAATATCATAAAATATTAGCATATTGTGTATATATAGGCATAGGTTAGGTTAGGTGTTTAGGTTCTGTTGGCGATTATTTGTATTTGTAGTACGTGGGTGAAGCATTTATAGCGTTGTGATTCGAACAAAATTCGTCAGTGAAGCACTTGTTCCGTATATATTCGAACGTCAGCAGTTGTGAGTCGTGTGCAAACCGCTTTTCATTAATAAACAGGGGGTTTGGCGGGTGCATGGAATCACTTTTGGGTCTTTGTTTGGAGGACGGGCTGTGTCAACCCCACCTTATCATGCCTTCCCAACCTTGTGCGTGGGGTGGGGCTGAGTAAGATGGGGCTGAGTGGGGAGAGACTAAGTGAGGAAGGGCTGCGTGTTCGACAATCGTAACTAGTGAAGCGTAACAAGGCAAGTCCACCACATAGCATGAATGTGTGTCAGTCAAAAACAGGTTTGTTCGATTTAAATTTGAGTCTTTTAGTTTGTGGTAATTTTAGATTTCAGTAGAAAATTTAATTTCTGGTTGCGTCTGCTAGCAACTCTGGGACTGAATTTTAGCACCACTGACCCGGCCACCAGCACGCTCACAACGGCTATTAGAACACCAAAAATTAACAGAGAACAAATCACATTATCGTTATATATCAATGAGGAATCCCACAGGAGCCGTGTAGAGGATTCGAATCTATGTTCGAATTGAACATTCGAGCCTATGTTCGAATCGTGTCGTGGCATAGTCGTTAATAGAGCGTGCATCTGGGAATACCCCAGCCCATAGGTTCGAATCCTCAATACGGCACCTGTGGATTTCCTAATTAAATAATCCGAAAATAGCAATTCTAGAATATCCGCCGAATAAATTAATTCTCTAGCTCGTCTGTGATAGCTTAGTTTACAGTATACTGTTAACAGTATACTCGGATACTTTGGTTTACAACTCGGGTAACAGTACTAACAGAGAGAATAAAGCACATAATTCTTCATTTTGTTAACTTTCTCCAAGCTATCAGCAACAAAAATATTATTTCGAAACACGTAAATACAGTGAAGACAATCACAGTTTTCACTGTAACATCTTGGCTCTGAAACAATATTATTTTTATACATAAACACTGGCAATGTTTATTATTATTATAAACGTTCCTATAACATGCTCACTGGAAGCTATAAATATTAAACAAAAAAGTATAACTCACGTCTCTAAGTCTCAATAAAATAAATACATCACAAATGTATAATCCTAGTTTCTTTCAATTCAAATTGAAAGAAACATTTTGATTGAAACAAGATTTTGATTGAAACAAGATTTTGATTGAAACAAGATTGTATCTCATTTCAGTGTACACACTGAAATGCTGAAATATGTTATACCACATATTTTCATACTGAATTGAGTTGTAAATTGATCAATTATGGTCTGTGATATACGTCAACTTTAATAAATAAAAATATTACCTATCCGATTATTTACCCACAAATAATATAAATTTCAGGCTAATCAAACCCCATTAAAAATAAATATATATATTAATGGGAAAATATTGAGGAAATGTAATAGGATTGAACTCGCGTCTTCATGACTCCCTAAATGGAGACATGTTAATCTTATCATTAATGATAAAATATACGTCTCTCGCTACTAAATAATAGTACTATTATTATGAGAAAGATGTTTCATAACCCATAATTACTGTTAACCAATCTGTTGCCCCAAATATGGTTGAAAATAATGGAAGGAAATTTGTTGAACATGATTTTGGTTTAATAATATTCTTAAGAATGACGTCGAACTTCTTACAGTGTTTTAGAAAATAAACAGATCAGTTAAAGTTAAAGTTATTCAAAGTTCACACCATGGATGTCAAACCATGGATGTTACTCCTTGAATGGCAAACTGAAGATGTCAAATCATTTATGCAATCCATGGATACTAAACCATGGATGTCAAATGGTCACAGTAAAGAAGCCAACATGGGGCTTTGTCATTCTTGACATTCTCAAAGACATCTTCTGGTGCAACATAAGACATTCTTAATATAATATGGAATACCATGATGTGACCCTAAACTTAGGCACTATCTCTCTCTTTCTCTCTCTCTCTCTCTCTCTCTCTCTCTCTCTCTCTCTCTCTCTCTCTCTCTCTCTCTCTCTCTCTCTCTCTCTCTCTCTCTCTCACTCTCTCGCCACCTCTAGTTCACTCATTTCCTGCTCTCTCTTACCTCTAACAGCTGGGTCGTCTAAAATATTAATAACCCCAAGAGATGGCATTTAAGTTCTCACATATTTTCATCACAATTTCAGTTTCTTATCTTCCCGTATCTTACTAAGCACGTGATAATTCACTGACACTTCTTATTATTATGCTTAAGGAGAAAATTTTATTTTATTTTTTGACATGAATACAATGTTATTTTCATATATTATTTGTATGTTTATGCATTCATTGCTGTCCGTGTTGCCTCTGTTTCGTTTCTCTATTGTCATTTGGTTTCATCATATTTGTTTTCTATTATTTCTTTGTGTTTTTTTTTGTATACTTTCTTGGTGTTTCGATTTTCTTAAGGGTGATTGTATCTCTTCTCATTCTCTATCATATCTGCATCTGAAACCGTGTATGGAGTGTGCCTCCACCACATCACTTCCTAGTGCATTCCATTTGTTAACTACTCTACAAATGATTTTTTTTATTTGCCATAGTATTCCTATTAGGAATGTTTTCATCTCCTCACAGTTTCCCCTTCGGTATTTCTCTTTGGTATTCACCATCGGTATAATCTTTACTTTCTGTTCCATTCCTTGGGCAAGTTATTTTTATTTCCACCAGAAATTCAAATGTCAGTACACTTTGGTCACTCATTCCCACGTGGCTTCTAATTTGACTCCTTTTATGTCAGACTCGTTCAGAGTGAATATCAGTTCAAGTATAGCTTGCTTGTCATTCCCTCTCGTTCCTGAAGAAGGTCCCTTGACATGTTGGCTTAGAAAGTTTCTCGTTGTCACGTCCAATATTTTAGTTCTCTATGGATATGTTCCTCTGTGAGATCGTCTGTTCTCCCTGTCTGTCATTCCAAAGTTGAAGTCTCCCGTTATTAACAGACTGTGACAGAAGCTGATCTATTATTTTAATGGTTACTGTGAGGTTTCAGTCATATACCTCTCCGGGTCGTCTCTTATTTAGTGAAGGGTCATATATTACTTCTGCTATTACCTTTTGTCCTCTCATTCTCAATGTATATGTTATATAGCCTTTGAGCCCTTCAGAGCCCAGGATATCCATCCCTTCAAAACTCCAGTCTTTCCTTATCAGCAGAGCCACTCCTCCTCCTCCTCTTCCTTTCCTCTCTTTCCTTACTATATAACAGTCCTGCAGAAACACTGCATTTGTTATGATGTCGGTCAGTTTGTTTCTGTGAGTGCTATTATATGTGGATTCTCTTCTTGTGACCTTTTCGTAGGTTTGCTTGTTTTATTTGTAATCCCATCTATGTTTTAGTACATTGCCCTGAAACTTTTATCGTCTATCTATTCTCATATACTATTCCTCTTGTTGGCTGTCTTGCTGTTGTAGGAAGTTTTTCAATTGGAATGGCAAATTGTATGAAGATATTGTTGTGTGAAATTAAACAGGAGCTCGGATAGTACTGGGATGTCGGGGTGTGGGCTAATGGTATTCCGGACAAAGAGGAGTATCGGGGGAGCAAGTGAGAGAGAGAGAAAGAGAAGGGGTTCTGGGTGAGGATGGTGGAAGGTGTTGTTGTTTGTACGTCTCTCTGGGGCTGCTGAACTGCTGCTGGTGGAGGGTTGCCCACTCCTCTCTGGGCTTTGGGGCTGGGGGACTGTGTATCCCCGGTTCTTTTCTCTCTTCTTGGTCTTCTTTCTTGCCTCTGCTGTCATGATTCTTTTGACCCTCGTAATGTCTCCCTGAACCATCACATTACGTTTAACAGTTGTGTGTACTCACCTATTTTTACTCACCTATTTGTGCTAGCGGGGATAAGAGCTCTGGCTTTTTGGTCCCGCCTCTCAACTGTCAATCAACTGGTGTACAGATTCCTGAGCCTACTGGGCTCTATTATATCTACACTTGAAACTGTGTATGGAGTCAGCCTCCACCTCATCACTTCCTAATGCATTCCATTTGTCAACCACTCTGACACTTAAAAAGTTCTTTCTAATATCTCTGAGGCTCATTTGGACACTCAATTTCCACCTGTGTCCCCTAGTGCGTGTGCCCCTTGCGCCTCCTTGCCACGTCCAGCAGCTTAGCTCTCCATGTATCTGGTTCTCCATGTGGGTCTCTGTTCTCCCAATCTATCTTCCCATGGTTGAAGTCTGCCATGATTCATAGTCCAGATCCATTCCTGCTAGCGACAGAAGCTGCTTTCTCTATTATGTTAATGGTGGCCATGTTATTTCTATCATATTCCTGTTGGGGGTCTTCTGTCATTTGGTGGTGGGTTATATATGACTACGACTATAATTTTTTGTTCTCCAGTTGCTATGGTACCTGTTATGTAGTCACTACAACCTTCACAGCCCTGAATAACCATCTCCTCAAAACCCCAGCCTTTTCTTACCAGCAAAGCTACACCACCACCTCCTCTTCCTTCTCTCTCTTTCCTCTTAACACAGTAGTCCTGTGGGAACACTGAATTTGTTATAGTTTTCGATAGCTTTGTTTCTGTGAGTGCCATTATGTCTGGGTTTATCTTCTAGTATCCACTCTCCAAGTTCATTTGCTTTATTTGTAATCCCATCTATGTTAGTGTACATTGCCTGGAGACTCACTTTCTTCTCTCCTTTCTCATATCTCTTCCTTGGTGAGCGTTCTGCAGATGGGAGAAGCTGTTCCATGGGTGTGGGGATTTGTGAGGTGGATAACAGGGGTCACAGAGGATACTGTGACCCCTGACGGGAGGAGGGAGGACGGGAAGGAAAAGGGGGGACATGTTGGGAGGAGGGAAAGGGTAGAAGGGTGGGAATGGGGTGAGGGGGGAGGGAGAGTTGACTGAACATTTGAGTGGGGGCAGGGAGGGTTTGGGGTAGGGGGGGTTTCTATGCAGAGGTGGGTGGTGGAGTTACCCCCCCCCCCCTCTGGTGTTACTGGGTTGCTGGGTGTACAGTACACTGTACAACCAGTAATGTGCTGTACACACTGAAATACACACTGTGTATTTCAGTGTGTGTGCGTATGTGTGTATGTGTACTCGCCTAATTGTACCCACCTAATTGTTTTGCGGGGGTTGAGCTCTGGCTCTTTGGTTCCGCCTCTCAACTGTGTGCATGTGTGTGTGTGTGTACTCACCTAATTGTGCTTGCGGGAGATGAGCTCTGGCTCTATGGTGCCGCCTCTCAACTGTGTGCGTGTGCGTGCGTGCGTGTGTCTATAAACAGGTATATCTCAGCCGGCAGAAGTTAATTAGTGAGTGAGTGGTGTTGTCTCTACTCGCCTCAGGGGGGCGACGATGACTCGCAGATAGGGTCAGGCTCCGGCCACCCATCATAACTGAGCTTTCCTTTCACCTGCCTTCAAGAACAATGCTCTCAGCCGCTCTACCGGCCTCGTCGCCCCCACGTGCCTCCACTCGGGCCACTGTATCATATACTCTCTTAGATCCAATTCTCTTCTCGAAGTATCGTTTTTAGAACCATGTTTGAAAGGTGGCTGTGGGAGGGAGTGTGAAGGTGCCTTAAAGGAGTGAGTGGCACCAGGAATCTCAAGAGTCATTATAGTGCCATTATTGATGGTAATTTAAGATACGACCGGTTCTATGCAGTGGTGATACAGATTGCTCACTTTATTTTTGATGGTAAGAACTTTCTGTTTTCTTATAGCGATAAGAGGTGGATGGAGGGCTGGTATTTTCTTAGTTATAGCTTAGGGAGGAGGAGAGATTGTCTTCGGTGTTACAGTAGTGGAGTTAGCCATCGTGAACGAATGTTTATCTGGATAAGAGAACCAATACGAAGTTTGTTTTGCACCAGCGACGGACGGTGACTTTGCAACAGGGCGCTGAGGTGATTGGCTGTTGTTCAGCAAATAGCAACCAGTCCTCAGGCCAGGCTCGTTAAAGCTCCCGCCGTCCCCCCTCACGAAGTCATCGTTTTTTTTTACGTATTGTGCATTAACATTGTTTGTTCTAATATATAATTTAATATTATTATATAATAAGATTCTATGTATAGCTAGGTAATTTAGGCGTAAATTAGGTTAAGTGTTTAGGTTCAGTTGGTGATTATTTGTATTTGTAGTACGTGGGTGAAGTATTTACAGCGTTGTAGTTCGAACAAAATTCGTCAGTGAAGCACTTGTTCCGGAAGTGTTCGGACGTCAGCAGTTGTGAGTCGTGTGTAAACCGTTTTTCATTCATAGACAGCGGGTTTGGCGGGTGCATGGAATGGACTTTGGCCTTTGTTTACGAGGACGGGCTGGATGAACAGATGATTCGCTCGGGAGAATCGAGCATTCAAACCCCGAAACTATTAGAAAATTGGTAAATCTTCTTGAGCGATTACCCACCACACAGCCCGTCCTCATAAACAAAGACCAAAGTCCATTCCATGCACCCGCCAAACCCCCTGTTTATAAATGAAAAACGGTTTACACACGACTCACAACTGCTGACGTTCGAACATATCCGGAACAAGTGTTTCACTGACGAATTTTGTTCGAACTACAACGCTGTAAATGCTTCACCCACGTACTACAAATACAAATAATCGCCAACAGAACCTAAACACCTAACCTAACTAATGCCTAAATATGCACAGCATGTTAAAATTTACGAATGCGTCTCTGGGGTCGACCGTTGGATGGAATGGACTTAGTCTCGGAACAGGTTGCACCACAATTGGTGCTCGAATCAATGTTGGATTCTCTAAAGTGATCTTTACAGCGTCCTTATTGATGTTAAAGACAGACATGAGAGCCATTGTCAGAAAGGTTTGTTTGTGGAGGAACAACTGTGTTTTTTTTTTCGAAAAAGGCGAGCCAGAATTTGGGACATGTTGCAGACACTTGAAGCCAAGTCTCAGAGGAGACTTTGTAACTGTGTAGAGCCGTCAGGTCACATAGAAAACCTGTTCCTGCCCACTTTTATTCGCCGTTCGTGAGTGTAAGTGGTGAACGTATTGGTGTCGTAAGTAACGGTGAAAGCCTACCAAGACGGCCTAGTGAACGGTTGGTGAAGAAAGATTAAGAACTTTAAGTACCAATGATCTAATTAATTTTAAAAGGTCGTACAAGAGAACGGAATGAGTGATAGGTGAAGATTAATGTTTGCAAGCTCTCGTATATTCAACGAAAAAGACGGGTAAGTGGCTAAATGTTGTTTTACGTTGCATGAATGCTATTGTGGACTATTATAACATTGGAAAAGGGCCTTATCAGTAGTTCCCATACGTAAGAAATTTAATTAAGTAGTTATGTGACGTAAGAAAATTATTCATATCTCTTGATGCCAAAATTATAACTCATTAGTAACTCCAGAATAAGCCTGGTAAGGATTCGAATCACTGAACAGTCTATATATACATATTTATGTAAACAGTAATGGGAATTTTTGAGAGGTTATTAATGGACTCTCTAGTGAGCTCGGTTATTAATGGGATCTAATGAGGGGAGGCACTAATGGGTGCCTGTAATGGGTGGGAACTTTTAGCGAGGTTTGGAGACATTATCCAAGCAACAAAAGGAATAAACTCGGAAATCCTCAGTCACCTTTTCTTGAAGTTATCTCATGTCCGTCATTTGCCGGGGCGTCTGAAAATGCAACACGGCGCTGGCTGCAATGAATGAATTGCAAATTTTCCTGACCGGTTTCCAGGCTGGGGAATAAAAATCTTTTGATATTTTCATCGTCCCGACGTTATACGAGGAAGGTGAGTCATAAATACTCATACTCCGCCCAAGTAAAACAGAAACAAGCAACACTTAGTGGGCCAGCCAGAGGCTTAGGGCCCGCGCAGGAATATCCCTGCAAAAAAAAAAAAAATTCTGGGAAGACGAACTCTGTTGCAAACGCATCATGCTCACATTAGTTTTATTATTATTAATATTATTATTATTATTATTATTATTATTATTTATACTGTGACTTCAGCTTTGTGGTTCAGTAATAATAGTTTGATGCAAAAAATTTTACTGGGAAAAAGATAGATCTCTTTTTTCCCAGTTAATTTTTTTTGTATTTATATTGTAATTTTTTTATTTTTTGTAGTTCTTTCCATGACAAACAATTCACAAGCAGTTTAACAGTAAACTTTTTGCTACTTAAGTTTCGTATTTTTTCCAACAGAAATATTGTGTGTATTTTGTTTGTGTTTTTCCTAGAAAATTTAAGTGGCGGTGAAATGATACCTGATTTGTTAGAAATGCTCATATAACACTTCAACTTTTATTTGGCTTTATCTTATACTAGATGGTGTACCCGGCGGTGCTCGGGGCTCACCCGGTGCTTGCGAAGACTCCGACACCTGGACACCTAAGAGTTGCACCAAAAGTGAGCCAATCGCCTTTTAAGGAGATTAATGGTCCTGACCCATCCATGTTAGGTACTTACCCTACATTAATTACCATGCAAAGTAGAGGTGTGATTATAGTCCAAAACGTCTGACCTGCAACCTTGGACAAACAAACAGAGATTCTCCCCCGCTAGATATAGATATTGTCATGGCGTAACTATTCAGTTCTGTTTCAGTTAGATTCATATATTTTATTTTTATCATTAGGTTGTTGACTCGAATTGCTGTTCATGATGTCTGGGGGGAAACAGAAACAATTACAATAATTTATCACAGCCACGTTCATGTGTTTTTTCGTTGTTCAAACTATAATTTGCATTATTATAAAAACACTTTAAGCACTGAGAAGACCTCATTAATTGGTTAAATAATTTCTCTGGGCAGACGGATGAGTACAAGTCACCCTAATTAGTGCGTTAAGACTCGACATTTAAGTTATTTATCATTTATAAAACATTTCTAAAAGCAGTTGAAGATGTGTTGCACAACACGACCACAGCCACCTGTTACTACTATAATTACCCAGGTAGGAGAGAGAGAGAGAGAGACAGAGAGAGAGAGAGAGATTAACACTGTGCTTGACTCTACTCTGTGTCAAGTCCCTTACTGTGCTTGCCTCTACTCTATATCAAGTCCCTCACTGTGCTTGACTCTACTCTGTGTCAAGTCCCTCACTCTGCTTGACTCTACTCTATATCAAGTCCCTCACTGTGCTTGACTCTACTCTATATCAAGTCCCTCACTGTACTTGACTCTACTCTATATCAAGTCCCTCACTGTGCTTGACTCTACTCTATATCAAGTCCCTCACTATGCTTGACTCTACTCTATGTCAAGTCCCTCACTATGCTTAACGTTACGAGAATAACGAACAATAACCACGACCTGCTATTCGAACCCTTCTTTTTTGTGTAGAAGTTTGCGAGGTTTTGTGCGCAATTTGGGCTTGATCTTATTTTCCTTTTTTCCCCTCTTTTGTGGCTTTTGTCCTCGGTGCTCCGCCGCACTTGCTGTTTGGGATCACGTTGCAAGCTTTTGGATCGACGTGTTGCAGGTTATCGTCCCAATTGCAATGACATTGCAGCTGTTTTTTTTCAACCGAGATGATTCCTCTGAGTTAAGTCTTCCTCGTTAAATATATAACGCTGTTCCTCTTATGGCAAATGTTTAAGGTGATTTATATGACATTATGACTGACAGACACTAAGCAGAGCCGTGGGGACAACACAGGCAAAGCAAATATGATCAAGTATCGTTAAATAAAACGAAAGATCAACGATGTTTCAACAATGTATCAAACCTTATTTGCCGAACTTAGACCGGTAGAAGGTTCACTGAATTATATATAAAAAAACACGTTTTATAAATGTTAGCCTGACTTAAGAACTGATTGTTTTAAGGGTAGGTGAGACACATATTTGTTAAATGAGTGTCGGGGTGGTTATCAACTGGAACTGCCTCGTTTGGACCCCTCTTCAATTAAGGTCCTCTATCCTTATGCTCTTTTTTTTTTTAGAAAATCTTTGGAGCTGGGTGAAGGGCTCGAACTCTCGTCCTGGGAGCTTGAAATGTCTCGCTGCCCGCTCCACTTACCCACTGTGTTGCCTGAAGCTAGTTTCACCGGCGTAGACAGGAAGAGTACTTTCTAAACGCTCCGGGGGATGAAGGAGCCGGGAAATGAAAGCTCGATAGATGAAAGCTGTAGCGATGAAAGCTCCGGAGATAAAGACTCGCGGAATGAAAGAAAGCTGAATGCTTAATTGAATCTGAGTGTCCGAGGAATTAAATCTCAAAGGCTGAAAACTTTCAGTGATGAATCTTGGAGTAATGAAAGTTTGGAGTAATGAAAATACGGAGTAAGGAAAACATGGAGTAATGTAACCATTGAGAAATGAAAGCTTAGAGAGATGAAGTCTCGTATTACTCTCTGTAATGAACGAGTCATTCCCTACGCTTATTTACCTACCGTTCCACCTCATTTAACTTTCTAAATATGTCTGTGTTAATTTTTGTTAGTTTTTTCCTCCCCTCTTCAACTCTGAACGTTCAGCGAATCTTTTTTTAGTACCTATGTAAAGACTTTTACGGTGTACTTCTTATGTCGGCAAAACTAATTTTCTCTCACGCTTGCCTTAACTTTCAAGCAGCTGAATATACGTCTGTAAATGTGTTCTTTATTAGCAATAAAAGAAATAACATCTGCTTTTAAAAAAGCTGTTTTGCAACGCCGCTTAGTAGGGTTTTTTTTTAGAGAAATATAAAAGTGCTTCAAAAACCTGTCAAAAGGTGACCTTTCTGGTCTAATGACTAGCAACACACACAAGTAATAAATAAATAAAAGTAATGCAGATAAACGTGGTAAAAACAAAATGTGTCAATTATTCTTCTTTGCTTGAGAAAATTTAGGATTGTGAAGGAATTATTATCTCTCTCTCTCTCTCTCTCCCTCTCTCTCTCTCTCTCTCTCTCTCTCTCTCTCTCTCTCTCTCTCTCTCTCTCTCTCTCTCTCTCTCTCTCTCTCTCTCTCTCTCTATATATATATATATATATATATATATATATATATATATATATATATATATATAATCACTTCCCGTGATGCAGTCATCATATATATGATCACTTTCATACATTGAGCCCCGATGCTTTGAGCACCAGACTTTGAGCCAACAAAATATGAGCCCCCAGAGATTCTGAGCCCCAGTTCACGACCATCCCCACAGGATATGAGCTCCATTAGTGAATTTGGGATCGTGAATCGTAATGGAATCTGTTAGGTACTCAGGTAGTCCCTGAGAGTACTTAGAATGAAAGAGAGTACTTAGGTACACTCTTTCACTAATTCGCTCGCAGCCCTGGTTGATGATAAGAGTTAATGCTGTCATCATCATCATCAATGCTGTCTGTGTTCCCTGGTGTCTATACCTACATCAACGAGCCTTGATGACCCCATTGGTCATCTGTCACGGAGAGGATTAATTAATTAATCTCTCTAAATGGAAAGCTAAATTAGGTAGTTGGTAAATATAAAGATAGAAAGCACGCCCTTAAGAAGCTAACGAGTCGCTCCTGGATTACAGAGCAAGAGAAATGTGAACTCTGAAGCGCATTGTGTACTGGACGCAGCGCCAATGAACGGGCTCACCATAGCCCGTGCTACATGAACACTTCATTCTGAGCAGCTAAATCTGAAATAACAAATATCTAGACACGCGCCAAATCATTCTGAATGCATTCTACATATTTATTTTGTTCTTAAAATCTAACCACAAGGAATAAGCAGTTTTAAACTAATTGCGTTTTTGTTATACTGTATTCATATCAAAGCAATAGAAAAAGATTTACAGTATGTTCATAAATGTAAATTGTAGTATAAATCTAAGCACAATAAATACACGTATTGTTTAATTATTTTACTTTGTGGACCTAAAAGGAAGACAAAGCGAAGTACCTTCCTGAGGAGAAGGAGGATAGCAAGTCTTCAGAGGATTCAAGTCTTCAGAGGATTTAAGTCTTCAGAGGATTTAAGTCTTCAGTGGACTCAAGACTTCAGTCTTCAGTGGACTCAAATCTTCAGAGGACTCAAGTCTTCAGAGGAATCAAGTCATTAGAGGACTTAAGTCTTCAGAGGACTCAAGTCTTCAGTGGACTCAAGTCTTCAGAGAACTCAAGTCTTCACAGGACTCAAATCTTTACAGGTCTGGCATAGTTTGCGTCCAATTTCTGACATTTCGATGATTCTCTTTCTCATTCTAAAATAGTATTTCCTAAGATTCGTATTTCTGGAAAGTGACAGCTGCGTCCAGTGACATGTTAATGTCTGAATAAACAGTTGAATTAAGTTTACTGGGTGCATGACTCAGACAAAATTATATCATACGTTTGTGAATTACTTCCTCAAGTGTGAGAATAGACACCCCGAGATATGTCTAGACCATTTCCTTCATTTTCAACTAAACTTACCAAGATTAGCATTTTGCAGGTCCCATAATTCACATCCATACGAGCTAAGACATTAAGTAAAATAACCCTACTCTCAAACAGATATCAAGATGACCAAATTCGCCAATGAGGATTTTGTTCTGATCTTCAGATATCTAATTATATCATAAACAATTAACGAATGGACCCATAGAGGATAGGACATGGTCTCTGGTGTTGTATGTCTCATTGCTAAACATTTTCTTTCACATGTGCCTCTCTCTGTCTTGTTTTCTATCCCTTCAAAACAAAATAAAACACAAGGTTAATATCCATGAAAGCACCGAGTTAAATCAAGGTAAATTTTCACAAAAGCTCCTAAGTTACAATATGATCACACACCAGAAACACATCACAATCATACCACAATCAAACCTTAGTCACACCACACTCACACCACAAGCCCATCAAACTCACATCACCAAGCACAGCACACACATTAACCACAATCGAACCACGATCAACACAATCACATTACGACCACACTAAAATCCACGCCACACTCACGCTCACTCTCGACAACAACGATGATTCGTAAGTTCTCATGGCCAGTAGCCACAGTCAATAAATGTTAGCAATACCTCCTTCTCTGAAGGTCAATGTTATCTTATGCAAACATAGTCTGAAGAAGCTGCTCGAGCGACGTCTTGTTGACCCAGAAGAAAGCTGGATTGCAGGATTTTTTTGTCGGGCCTGATTTTTCTTTCTTACATTACAGAGTCATGACAAAAACATCTGGTTTTATGTTAAAGACATTTTTCCCAGTAAGATACAAAAAAATACGAGAGGAATTCAAGATCATTTTCTTTTCTTTCAAAGGGTGAGATTTTACTTTTTTTTTCAATGCATGACATTGATCTTGTGTAGTTGAATGTGCACATTTTTTTGTCAATAGTTTAAGTTTTATTGGTGTTTTTTTGTCGATAGGAGGCGCTAAGTTCCTTCATGGTATGTTATTTTTGGTGATTTATAATTATTAAATATAATTTTTGTATTAATATTATATCTTGTTGATTTAAAAATCTCTCTCTCTCTCTCTCTCTCTCTCTCTCTCTCTCTCTCTCTCTCTCTCTCTCTCTCTCTCTCTCTCTCTCTCTCTCTCTCTCTCTCTCTCTCTCTCTCTCTCTTATATCATATTTGTTTCTCGCAAATTCATCTCGCGAATTTGAATATCATTCGTCACTCGGGGGAGGAAGCCAAGGTGATATATATTTTCACAATACTCTGGTGTCAGTGGCTCAGTTCGTAGAGCTTTCTGCTGTGCTTTCGTAGTCTACATTTCGAGTCTTCTATGGTCCAAGTGTATATATATATATATATATATATATATATATGCCACATCTGGTGTAAGTGGAGACCCATATAGCCTCAGAGAAAGGGACATACGACTCAGGTTCCATGTTCCTTTCTCCTGTCACCTCCCTTTTGTTTTCATGTTACACGTTGGTGAATACAATGAAAGAAAGGTTAAAGGTTGCGAATCTCTCAGCTTCTGGACAGGAATAGACGTCATAGCAGCTGTTTTCTCTCTGGCTCGCTACACTGAGGCGCTGAAAAGGGAAACTGGCAATTCTTGGGTCTCTGGTATTGCCAGTGAGCCTAGAACCCAATTCCTTGAGACAGGTCATGACACCCGAGTACCAGGGGGTCAAGGATCTCAGATGCTAAGGGGGAACAAATGTGTCACGGTGTTGCAGTTAATGCAACTTGTTTGAGATTGATTGCTTTACTATCGTTCGCATGGCTATCATCTAAGTGTACATAGGTGTCAGGGAAGATGGATACACACACTTCTTGACTCACACCGGCTGTCTGGCGTTCTTCAACAGGTATATTGTGATCTCTCTTTGCTGAGCACTGGAAGAGCAGAGAAAGAATTTGAAGGAAGAGACAGTCAATCCTGCCTGCTTCTCTAACTTATGTACTAGTCTCTTATGGAATACTGTTTTAAAGGCTTTCTGGCAGTCCAAAAATATGCAATCTGCCCACCTTTCTCCGTCTTCTCTGTGGCAAGGCTCTTCTTCATGATGTCGTTAACTTTATTGTGCCTGCCATACCTACTATTGGAGACTGCTGTGCAGACCATGCTGCGCAAGACCATGCAAGACCATGCGTTTCTGCCCGAAACGCTTTGCGTAATAGTGGCTTTAGGCATTGTATGTACTAGCTCTATCTATAAAGCCAACAAACTTTGTAAAATCTCTTTATGTACGTACCTTTACCTAAATAAAAATTATTATATAATTATATAAATGTCCGCTTCCACACTGTTGCAAAAACGCTTACACTTTTAGTGAGTTGTTGCACCAAGGCGGAGGGCCAATGCAATATAGAGGGGCCTCAGGATCTAGACGGGTGACAACTGCAGACTCTAAATACTGCTAAAAGAAAGTTCCCTGCATGCGGGTATGAATATTTCAAGACGAGGGTCTGTAACTTACCAACAAGAGCCTGAAAGGTCAGTAGGTTAACAACAAGAGTGACATTATCCACAAACTTAATGTTTAGCTCAATTGCCAGTCGATCATAGTCATCATCAATGGCTAAACATTCACACCAGTTAATTTAATATTCCCTAAAGAGACGCTTTGAATCGCCACTTAAGCAGGACTGGACGATACGATTAAGAGGAGAGAAATAGTTATGTTACACAGTTACGATGAGTAATTATTTACTGCCTTGCGAGGCCTCTAGGACAGCATAGAATTTGTCTTGTTACCTTCGTGAACATAAAATGTTCATGTAGATAATCTCAGTTATCTTATCGACTAGATTCTTGACCTTGTAGCAGCTCTCGTATAGTCACAAGAGTAGTTGCTCTTGAATATTCACACTAGCATTTGCTCCCTTGCCTTGCATACTCTGTCATCCTCTTGTTACTTTCGTGTTTCTTCTTTGATGTTCAAAGTTTATTTTTCGTCTCTATTTCGATTTTCCTCCCTTCTACTCTATATCTCTTCCCTGCTCTTCTATTTGTCATTATGTTTTCAAAACGTTGTCTTTGAAACCTTATGCCTATGTATGTGATTTTAAACCATTGGCCTTTAAGTGTCCCTTAGAGATTGAAACAATATATCCGTCAGCTTGCAATTGAAGGACACAATAATTGATTAATCTAATCTAATCGAGCCCAAAAGAGTTTTAAGTTTGTGAGTTCTGTCAAATGCTGAATCCCACCAAAATATTTTCCTTTGCCTCTCAAACTGCCCAGCTTGGTATAATGAGTCTATCACGGTATCTCAATCCTTAAGATTTGTATATGAACCGCATAAATATCAAAATCCATTACTTGTTGGTTCTAGGTGGAATTTCACGATTCCACTTGGAATCCTCAATCTCAAAGTATCTACTTCATCTTGGGTGGAGACGAGGTCTAGGTCTAGCTAGTCCTTTACTTTCTCTTCTTCAAGTTTTCTTTCAGACGTATTTGTGGTATGAAGTCTTTCTTCTGTGGGTGTCACAAGCTTCAGTTTCCATGCATAAGGTTCACCACAAGGATTTCTTACCTCTCAGTATTTCACCCTAATCTTCCTCCCCTTCTCGTGTTCAGTGCAGTGGTTTTTACGCTGCTGACACCATGGCTTTCACTTCACCTGCTGTTCATATTTCTCTATGAAAAACGGCAATCCATTTAACTCTTTACTGCAACGTGTTCAACTTTCCAGACCCACTTGGCCAGCTGTGTGGCACACCTCACTAATTATGTTTAAATGTCATTCTTGGGATTTTGTAACCTTTGGGATACTGAATATTTCTGAGGGGTACAGGGTACAGGTACAGAAGACGATGACTTCTCACATCGGTGAACTGGCTTAGATCACTCTCATACTAAAACTCCTTTTATGATTATTATTTTACCCTACAAGGTTTCTCCTGGATATGATCTGCCAATCAATTTACAACTAGATCCCTCCCCGATTTACAACTTAGTTAACTGGGGATGAAAAATTAAATATTCATGTCCATTCTTCATTCGCTGCCCTGGGTTTGAACCAGGCTGATTTCGTTTTGTCAGCTCATTTACTCTGTTGGATACACCATCAGCATTTGCACTCCTAAGGCAATCCTTAGTTATTATCTTTTACACTGATATGATAGGAAATAAAATGTGGGGGGGGGGGGTGAAGAAAATAAAGAGATAACGAGGAGAATGAGTGCGAGTTTAAAGAAGAAAAGGAGAGAAAGAATTTGAAGGAAGAGGCTGTCTGCTTCGCTTTGAAGGAAGAGAACTCCTGCCTACTTCTCTAACTTACGCACTAGTCTCTTATGGAATACTGTTTTAAAGGCTTTATGACAATCCAAAAGTATGCAATCTACTCACTTTTCTCCGTCTTCTCTAAATTTTGTCGCTTGCTCATAAAATTCTACTATACCTGTAAGGCCACATTTCCCACCGCTGAATGCTGGTGGTAGTGTGGTTCAAAGGCCCAACTCTTCAGACGTGATTTTCCTCACACTCTTCTCCATTACTTTGCATGTTATGCAAGTTAGGGGACACTGCCCTCCAGTTCATTCCCTCCTGTCTGTCTCCCCTTCCTGTATATTGGAAATATATTAGCTGTCTTCCAACTTTCTGGTAGGTCTCCTTTTTCCAGCAACCACTTGCCACTTTCTAAGGTGTCGTATAGAAAGTGGCAAATGCATCTTTCTAAAGGATGGCATCTTTGGAAAAGGCATTTCAATAATTTGATTTCTTGTTTCTTGGGAGTTAATTGCCTCATACTGGGTCTAACTGAGGTTTTCCATCAGATTTTTTATCTCCTTTGTTTCTTCTAACTATACTGAAATTTCCTGATATTTAGTTAATCATTTACATTCTTCTTCCTGTTTTATTCTCGTGTATATATATATATATATATATATATATATATATATATATATATATATATATATATATATATATATATATATATAAAGCCATAACATTAGTGGGGAAGATGACTCCTGGAAGACATTTACAATGACCTCTCATATTTTATTGGCCGTGGGTGTCATACACTGACTCAATCCTCGAGCACATGTGTGGTATTTTTTATATCTTAAATATTATACTCATTTACTAAAATGCCCAGATATTAGTATTATTTGCCAGGGAGTGAATGCACTTTATATCTCATTATAGTCTTACCACAATGTTCACAATTACTGTCTTCCTGCTGGTTTGCTACAAAATTGTTGGTTATCTAAATTCTTGAGACCATCGCTTACAAAAGTGGACAAGATCTCTATATCGCAAAGTAGCGTGTCTTATGTCGGGAGGAGTTTTATTGCGGAGTTTGTAGTTCTTGCCGGAGTTTGGCTTAAGACATCAAGGCTTTTTTTTTTAATGCACTGGTCTCAGACGAAGAGCAACCATGAAAACAGGTGTACAAAACGTTACCACGACAAGTGCGATCAACGAATCTCATTTGCCAACAATTGTTTTTCCTTGGCAACTAAAAAGTATATTTTTGCGTGACACACAGCTTCGCTAGCGACGGTGTTTACCTAAAATGAGTCAGATGTCGAGGAGCTAATGTGAGATGTACTTAGGACCACTAAAGGACTGTTTGAGTTCATAATGTACCAAAAAAGGAATTGGTTAGACCAAGTAACGTGTTGAGGAAGAGTGGAGAGTTGAAGACAGACTCTTGGATTGCAGAAAGGCGACGGGGGGGGGGGGGAAGGGGGGGTCTGTCTTCAAGAAGTGCGATAGGAGATATAATTAGAAGGAACGACAGTAAGTTTTACGATGGAATTCATAACCTGGAAATGTGTAGATGTTAATTTAATTCAATTTCTTTCTTTATTATGCATCCCCATACCCATCCCGTGATGGAAAGGGTTACAGAGGCACATAATGGGTTCAGGAGCTGAGCCCCATAGTTCGTTTAGCTAAGCCAGTGACAATCTTTTGACGCAAGTTACACAATTGTTAATAGTACATACGCATGTACCTATGTACATCCATGTACACAAATACATATACATATCAATTATCTTTTTATATCAAGTGATTTTACAAGAGGCTCACAACAGTCACCATACAAGGCACTTTACATCTACGGTGAGTCACACAGTTACTAGTCCTGCTCCACACCCACCCAACTGGGCGGCAGTTTTACAGTCATGTGCTTCACACCCACCCAACTGGGCGGCAGCTTTACAGTCATGTGCTTCACACCCACCCAACTGGGCGGGAGCTTTACAGTCATGTGCTCCACACCCACCCAACTGGGCGGCAGCTTTACAGTTATTTGCATGCATTACCTACAGTAAGCAAATTTTGGAAACTTGGCTAACATTCCCAGCAGTACATCATTATTAATGCAGTACTTACACATTTCTTAGACTCCAATGATGGTGTTATCCCAGAGATTCTAATGAGCAGAGAATCCCACTCGAGAAGGAGGCAGAAGAGCAAAGCATAATTTACCCTTGGTTCAACAGGTATTGCAAGAGAGGGGAACAGAGACATATAGAGTGACAATAAAGAGATATACGTATACCAGACTTAAAGGCCTCAAGATGAGCTTAGTAAATCATCTGGAAACAATCAATTTGATGTTGGAAGAGCCTCAGGGATTTTTAGAGAGAGAGAGAGAGAGAGAGAGAGAGAGAGAGAGAGAGAGAGAGAGAGAGAGAGCCGTGAGAAAGATTCGAACTTACGCTCCGTGTGCCCCCAAGCAACGAAGCAGAGAGGTGACGTAAACGGTGAAGAAGGGGGAATAGATGAAAGGAGTAAAGGGGCAGATGGATGAATAGAGAGAAAGAGCAGAGTAAAGGGGGAGGGATTGATAGGGAGAATGATAGAGGGAGAGAGAGAGAGAGGGGGGGGAGGAGACTGAAATAGAGAACAGACAAGAGGTTGTGGGGAAAGCTTAGACCCAGGCGCTGACGGATACCCTCGTCTGTTGTGGGATGCATCCCGCAGCAGACACTTAATTCCAAGGTATACCCATTTTCTACCAGGTGAACAGAAGAATGAGGTGTAGGGATACGTGTACAAAACGTCTCACCCTACTTGGGGGGGAGGGTCGAATAGAACCCAAGATCATCTTTTACAAGTGGCATTTGAGTGCATGACATCTGCGAGAGTGGCACTTGGGTGCCTGACATCTGCGAGAGTGACACTGGAGTGCATGACATGACAGCAGCTGTAATTGCTACAAAACATTGCCAATCAACGTGGAGGTGACAAGCGTTATGTGGCGAAAAAAATCTTATATGTTTACTTCCGGTGCGTTATGAAGGAAGTAACCCTTATCACAGTGGTTGAGTGATTACAGGGAATTACAGGAACAATTACAAGTGGAGAAACATTGAGGATTTGTATTGTGGGAAAGACTGTTGATTAGGTTAGATACTTGCTATGGTACATCTTGAAGATCTGTGTCTCTTTTGCAATGAGATGCATTATAAGATCTGTATATATATATATATATATATATATATATATATATATATATATATATATATATATATATATATATATATATACATATATATATATATATGTCGTACCTAGTAGCCAGAACGCACTTCTCAGCCTACTATGCAAGGCCTAATTTGCCTAATAAGCCAAGTTTTCATGAATTAATTGTTTTTCGACTACCTAACCTACCTAACCTAACCTAACCTAACTTTTTTCGGCTACCTAACCAAACCTAACCTATAAAGATAGGTTAGGTTAGGTTAGGTAGGGTTGGTTAGGTTCGGTCATATATCTACGTTAATTTTAACTCCAATAAAAAAAAATTGACCTCATACATAATGAAATGGGTAGCTTTATCATTTCATAAGAAAAAAAATAGAAAAACTGTATTAATTCACTAAAACTTGGCTTATAAGGCAAATCGGGCCTTGAATAGTAGGCCAAAAAGTGAGTTCTGGCTACTAGGTACGACATATATATATATATGTTTATATATATATATATATATATATATATATATATATATATATATATATATATATAATATATATATTATATATATATATATATATATATATATATATATATATATATATATATATATATATATATATATATGTGTGTGTGTGTGTGTGTTTGTGTGTGTGTGTATAATTCAGTAAACATAGAAGAACAGTGAAGGCTCTTAAGTACGCATTAGAGTGGATGAAAATTCTCTATATATGGGAAACGAATTGTTAGGAATTACTCTGCTTCATAATACATTTGCTGAAAATGATTTTCAGGTGGTGTTGTAGCGGAAAATATATTATGTGTGCATGCCAATACAATATATATATTCAGCTGGTGGTGGAACAAAAATAAATTTGTCCTCTCCAATCCGCAGCTCCGGTACTTGAAAACATTGCTGGTGTAAGAGAAAGTATTTGAAAGTAAAAAAAAAGGAAAGATAAATAAATGGTTGTGACCTACTCAGAAAACAAAAGGGAAGTAATGACCACTTCAGTGAGTTTGGAGAAGAGAGATATATATAGCGGCTTTAACTTAGAAGGCTTCCCTGGAAACACAAACCGAAACTGTCTCTATTTTCCGCTTGTTACAACTTGTAATAAAGTTGTTACATCTTGGCTTAACGTGTTTATGACGTATTAGAACGTTGTTACAACTTGCTATATTGGTTGTTATAACTGGTTAGGAGGGGTTAAAACTTGTTCGAACGTTGTACCAACGTCGTAGTTTCGGTGTGTGTTTGGCGGGTTAACTTAGAATAAAAAAGGGGCAGGCCATTAATTTATTCCCATTGACCAGCTATAGATCACAAAGCCATGGAAATGATATAATAAAAGCCCGTTTTCTTTTGTTTATTTTTTTTTTTTTACGACAAGCCGGATGTAACGCGGAAATTTGCGAATGGCAAAAGAGTGAATGACACCTTGAGGTCAGGCTGAACAAATGGGTGTTCCCCATTTGTTCCCCATTCAATGGTACCAGGGAAAGTGCGGACGAGAACATGTATAACGGAAAAGGAGGGAAAACCTAAATTTAGAAATTGGGAAAATTGTTTATTGAATCACGTAGAATTTTCTAAAATGGGGTGAGGTGGGGGAGGAAATATATGCATTTAGTGAGAAAATAATATATTTTTTTTTTGCTTTCATGACAATTCTCGGTGTATAACAGTCGGATGAAACATGAGCTTCTTCTTTTTTATATGAACGTTGGAGTCTATATTATGTACATTCCAGCCACTGTCGCTATAAGTACTGTTATTTGTGAAGACAGCTTGTATGGAAATTTGAAATGTATTTTTGGCTACGGTGGCTAGGCTAGGTTATTATGTTGTTTGAGTGTGTGTGTGTGTGTGTGTGTGTGTGTGTGTGTGTGTGTGTGTGTGTGTGTGTGTGAGTGTGTGTGTGTGTGTGTGTGTATGTGTGTGTGTGTGAGTGTGTGTGTGTGTGTGTGTGTGTGTGTGTGTGTGTGTGTGTGTGTGTGTGTGTGTGTGTGTGTGTGTGTGTGTGTACTCACCTAATTGTGCTTGCGGGGGTTGAGCTTTGGCTCTTTGGTCCCGCCTCTCAACTGTCAATCAACTGGTGTACAGATTCCTGAGCCTACTGGGCTCTATCATATCTACATTTGAAACTGTGTATGGAGTCAGCCTCCACCACATCAATTCCTAGTGCATTCCATTTATTAACTACTCTGACACTGAAAAAATTCTTTCTAACGTCTCTGTGGAGATATATATCCATGGAGGAGATGTGTGTGTGGAGATGGAGATGGAGATGTGTGTGTGTGTGTGTGTGTGTGTGTGTGTGTATGTGTGTGTGTGTGTTTTATTATTATTTTCTGCCATAGACGTGGCCACAGTGTGTGTGTGTGTGTGTGTGTGTGTGTGTGTGTGTGTGTGTGTGTGTGTGTGTGTGTGTGTGTGTGTGTGTGTGTGTGTGTGTACTCAGTGCTCGCCTAAATATGCTTGCAGGGCTAGAGGTCACATCCCACCAAACACACGACCAAACAACAACGTTTCTGCAACATTCCAACAAGTTTAAACACCTCCTAACAAGTTGTAACAACGTTCTAATACGTCATAAAAAAAACGTTACAACAAGACGTAACAACTTTACTACAAGTTGTAACAAGGGAATCATAAGAGACTGTTAAGTTGTATTTTGCAGAGATATTTACAATCTGCTCTCACCGTACTTTCAAAATCACGTCAAATTATAATAAAAAATGTTACTTAACATCTCTCGCATGAATATATATATATATATATATATATATATATATATATATATATGTCGTACCTAATAGCCAGAACGCACTTCTCAGCCTACTATTCAAGGCCCGATTTGCCTAATAAGCCAAGTTTTCATGAATTAATGTTTTTTCGTCTACCTAACCTACCTAACCTAACCTAACCTAGCTTTTTTTGGCTACCTAACCTAACCTTACCTATAAATATAGGTTAGGTTAGGTTAGGTAGGGTTGGTTAGGTTCGGTCATATATCTACGTTAATTTTAACTCCAATAAAAAAAAAATTGACCTCATACATAGAGAAAAGGGTTGCTTTATCATTTCATAAGAAAAAAATTATAGTAAATATATTAATTCAGGAAAACTTGGCTTATTAGGCAAATCGGGCCTTGAATAGTAGGGTGAGAAGTGAGTTCTGGCTACTAGGTACGACATATATATATATATATATATATATATATATATATATATATATATATATATATATATATATATATATATATATATATATATATATATATATATATATCCTGTCATCTGTTAATGCACTGCTATATTCAGCAACACACGCTAACACTAGCATCGTGCTTGCGGTTTGAAGATATAACAAGCGTGGTAAATCTTGCAAAGTCGTGTCGCGCGAGTGTGTGTGTGTGATTGGAGACACGGAGTGTGTGTGAGGTTCATATTTAGTCAAACAATTTTCACATGGATGAAGGATCCTTCTTTGTTTTGGGAGTTGCTCCTTATCATGGCGCTGGTACTTCAGTGGTGTCCGCCCCACCACGTGAGTGTGTGTACGTGTGTGTGTGTGTGTGTGTGTGTGTGTGTGTGTGTGTGTGTGTGTGTGTGTGTGTGTGTGTGTGTGTGTGTGTATTCACCAAGTTGTGCTTGCGGGGGGTTGAGGTCTGCTCTTTCGGCCCGCCTCTCAACTGTCAATCAATCAACGATCATTTTTTTCACACACACACACACACAGGAAGCAGCCCGTAACAGCTGTCTAACTCCCAGGTACCTATTTACTGCTAGGTAACAGGGGGCATCAGAGTGAAAGAAACTATGCCCATTTTGTTTCTCGCCGGTGCTGGGAATCGAACCCCGGTCCATAGGATTAAGTGTACAGCGTGCTGTCCACTATGTGTGTGTGTGTGTGTGTGTGTGTGTGTGTGTGTGTGTGTGTGTGTGTGTGCTTGCAGAGTTGAACATCTGCTCTTAAGTATCGCCTTAAGTTCAACCACTTGTAATTCAATGTAGTGACTCGTGTCTTACTTGTTTTTCTTATCATACTGACATTCAAAGTTGTGTATCGAAGTGGCTTCGACAACTTCTTTATCTAGTTCGTTCCACTTATTTACGACTCTTAAGCTGAAAAAGTTATTTCTAACATCCCTGTGACTCATCTGTTTCCAGTTTCCAATTGTGTCCTCTCGTTCTACTGGTCCTTAATTGGAACACTGATCTACATACACTTTTACATATATGATCTACACATACGTCTACAAATATGATCTACATATATATGTCAATCTTCCCTTAGTATCTTGTACGTCGTTGTCATATCTTCCCTGTTCCTTCTTTCGTGTAGTGAGGTCCAGTTTCCTCAGTCTTTCTTCATAACTCAATCCCTTCAGCTCTGATACTAGTCTTGTTGAATATTTTTGGACAATTTTCTAGTTATATTTTGTGTTTCTTTAGAGAGGAGCTGGGCTCTCTGCTGGGGCATCATACTCAAGAATAACACCGACGTTTCTGGATTTAGACTTAAACTTGTGTCTCCAGTATTTCTATCTTTCCCAGAAGTGAGTTGTCTTCCCTTCATTCTAAACTGCCTCTGAGGCCTTCTCGTTCCTCGTCCTCTCCTTATAACCTACATTTGTCTGGGTTTAAGTTCAGAAGCGCCATTTCTCAGAATGGCTTCTGAATTTTATAGTTCATGTCTCGACACTGACCTGTTCATCTTTCATGTCTCGACACTGACCTGTTCATCTTTCATGTCTCGACACTGACCTGTTCATCTTTCATGTCTCGACACTGACCTGTTCATCTTTCATGTCTCGACACTGACCTGTTCATCTTTCAGTGTATTTGCAACTCCGCCGCGGTTCTAATCTCTCTTTAGTTAGCATTTTCAGTCACCATTGATACGAATGAGCTTCCTTTCCGTGTTGTGCCGTTTACGTATATTAGGAAGAGGATTGACTGGGCTCCTAGTACCGACCCGTGAGTTACTATTCTCATTGTATCTCCCCTCATTTTCATCGATCTAATATTCTCATTCTTTGCTTCTTCCCTGGAAGATTTATCATTAGTTTTAGCTTTCTTTGTTACCTTCAAAAACTATATCTAACAATTAGAATGGTGAGATTTATATGGTCAAAAAATATAGATAACTTAAGAATGACTAGAAATATTAGGGTACATATTAAAAAAAGTTTATACTAATTTCCAAAGCTTGTGAATTAAAACAAGTATATGGCAAAATACAATTTCACAAAACAACCTTTCTTTAACCGACTCATCAGTCTAGTCCTCTAATTTACACAGAAGTCACTAGTGAGGAACAATGTTAAAGGCTTTCTGGTAGTCCAGCAACATGCTGCCTGCCTATCCCTCTCTCTCTCTCTCTTGATAAATTATTGAACCTATGCAGTGGGATCGAATTCAGGCATGGGGCTCAGCCACACGCACTACTCACTGAACCATGATAAAATGTGTTTGGCATGGGAATCCAGGAATGGAAGTTCGATCCCATTGTATGACTTCAATTTGTTGTCACAGATACATCGTGTTCTCGTGACATCATTGTGACTATTGTTTGAAAGTCTTTCATGTCTTAGAAGTTCATTGAATTTTCTTTCTACTCTATTGTTAAGGAAGTATTTTTGGTCATGTGTGTGTCGTAAGTCTTTCTTTAGCTTCCACCTTCTCTTATTATTGGTAATCATCGTCTCGTATCTTCTTATCTTGTCTGGAAACTTTCATCTGTTACATTGTGGTGTTAGTTCCAGCTGACCTCAACCTTTCTCTGTGTCCTATCCCGCGCAGGTGTGTGAGTGAGTGTGTGTGTGTGTGTGTGTGTGTGTGTGTGTGTGTGTGTGTGTGTGTGTGAGTGTGAGTGTGAGTGTGAGTGTGTGAGTGTGAGTGTAGGTGTGCTTGACACTTAACCTTTCCATCCTGTTCTCATTCCTTCAACCACAAATTCCCAAGAAATTAAGTTCAATTAGAAAACATCAGTGCGGCTGAAATTGTAGAACACAAGACCAAGTAAACATTATCTCTCTCTCTCTCTCTCTCTCTCTCTCTCTCTCTCTCTCTCTCTCTCTCTCTCTCTCTCTCTCTCTCTCTCTCTCTCTGTCTGTCTCTGTCTCTGTCTCTCTGTCTCTGTCTCTCTCTCTGTCTCTCTCTCTCTCTCTCTCTCTCTCTCTCTCTCTCTCTCTCTCTCTCTCTCTCTCTCTCTCTCTCTCTCTCTCTCTCTCTCTCTCTCTCTATCTCTCAGCGCCCTTCTCCACACTCTCTGCCCTGCATCACCCCTTCCCCCCCACCAATGCCCATGCCCACCTACCCTACCCCTCCCTTCTTCCCTGCCCTAAATCTGCCCAGCACACAACATCATAGTGGACAATTTCTCCTCCCTCTCTCTAGACTGGCAGTCTTTGGTCAACTCTCCCCCCCCCCTTCCTGCCTACTTACCAACGCTATTTCCTGTTTCTCTCAAGTTCTTCCCACAGGCCAACGAGCAGTTGCAGAGAAGAGGCTCCGCTTCCCAATGCCTAGATGCTGAGAGCAACGGTACCTAATGCCCAGCTGCTGAGTGCAACGGTACCCAAAGCCCAGCTGATGAGTCCAACGGTACCCAATACGCAGGTGATGGTTGATACTCATGGCCAGACAACCCATTACCTAGTTGGTGAGTGAAAGACTGTTAAAATACCCCCATTTGAGGAGTGACAAGTTACCCAATACCCAGCTGAGGAGTACAGGACTACCGAAATACCCCGTTAGTGAGTGCAAAAACTACCCCAATATCCAGGTGCTGGGTGCAAGACTACCTGATACTCATTTGGTATGGAGTGATAAGCAACGTTCAGCTGTCGAGTGAAAGGCTACGAAACACCTCCATCATCACTTGTCAACACTGGGCTTATATCGACCTTTCTTCACTCACAAACTCACCATTTATTTACAGCCTCTCAGACACTCATCATATCTACTCACAGCCTCTCAGGCACTCATCATATCTACTCACAACCTCTCACACACTCATCATATCTACTCACAGCCTCTCAGACACTCATCATATCTACTCACAACCTCTCTGACACTCATCATATCTACTCAAAGCCTCTCAGACACTCATCATATCTACTCAAAGCCTTTCACACACTCATCATATCTACTCACAGCCTCTCAGACACTCATCATATCTACTCACATCTATTCATTATTAGTTATTCTATCATACAAAACGCATAAATTTTCATTTTACCCAATTTCCTCTCTCATATAAATCCCATATCTCTGTTTTTTCCCAATTTATTAAGATTTCAGGGCCCATTTCAGTCTGACCTGATTTATCGTACTAAAAATGTATTTCTTCACATCTATGAAATTATTGGTGTTTGTATTCACATTCCTGCTTTGTAAAACACCATGAACCAAACATTGAGCTGTGCTGCTAATATTGCTTTAATTTCTACAAAATGTCATTCTTATACTTACCTAAATCACTGTAATTCTTGAGGATATCACTTTTCGTACCAGCCTGTACATCATTTTTGTACCAGCATGTACATCACTTTCATAGCTGCAAAGGTCACTCTCATACCTGTACATGTAACTTTCATATCTATTTACATGAGGCTCAAAGGTCACTCTCCCCTATTAATAATCCAACCTTCTCTCTGTTGCTCGACACCCCCCCACCACCACCACTACCAACACACACACACACTCTGTTTCTCTCTCTCTCTCTAAAGAGAGAGAGAAAAAAAAGAGAGAGAGAGCACTAGAACAGAAAGCAATTCAAGAAATAAAGAAAAACCAAAAATATTTCTTCACATATGCGAAATTAAAAACCAGAACCACTGCCAGTATTGAATCTATTCGTACAAGTGAAGGTTCGTACACGGAGGATGACAAAGAAATCAGTGAAATCCTAAAAAAGCAGTATGAGGACATGTTTAACACTCCAAAAAACAGCATGAAAGTGGAAAATCCGGACAACTTCTTTACGCGTGATATCCAAACTCCTGTAAATATAACTGCTATCAACACGAGCGTGGCAGATTTTGAAAGGGAAATTGACAACATGCCCATGTACTCACCCCCGAGGCCAGACTCGTGAAATTCAATTTCTTATAAAGAAATGCAAGGTACCAGTAGCACAGGCACTCAGTATAGTGGAGAAAGAGCTTGGAACACGGGGGAGATACCAGATGCGCTTAAAGAAGCAGACATAGCCCCCCTACACAAGGGAGGGAGCAAAGCATTGGCAAAGAATTATAGATTAGTTGCACTAACGTCCCACATAATAAAAGTATTTGAGAGTGATCAGGAGTAAGGTCACTAGATTCATGGACACCAATGGCCCTTCACAACCCAGGCCAACTTGGATTTAGAGCGGGAAGATTATGTCTCTGACAGGTACTTGGGCATTACGACAAAATCACTGAGGCATTAGAAGAAAAACAGAATGAAGATGTGGTATACTCGGACTTTGCAAAGGCATTCGATAAATGTGACCAAGGGGTGATAGCATACAAAATGAGGTCAATGGAAATAACTGGTAAAGTAGGACGCTGGAATTCTCAGTTTTCTGTCGAACAGAACACAAAGAGTACCAGTCAACAATATAAAATCGAGTCCAAGCGCAGTTAAAAGCTCTGTACCTCAGGGGCCTGTCCTTGCACAGCTGCTTCTCCTTATTCTCATATCAGATATAGACTGAAATACAAGTCACAGCTTCGTATCATCCCTTGCAGATGACACAAAAATCAGCTGAAAATTACCTCTGTTGAAGACATTGAAAAACTACAAGCAGATATTAATAAAGTTTCCGACTGGGCAGCAGACAATAACATGATGTTTAACAGTTATAAATTCCAGGTGCTCGGGTACGGCAAAAATGAGAACCTTAAACATAATACAGAGTACAAAACGCAATCAAATGTACCCATAGTAGGAAAACAGCATGTAAAGGATTTGGGAATAATGATGTCTGACGACCTAACGTTTAAGGAGCATAACCAAGCAAATATTGCGTCAACCAGAAAAAAAATGATAGGATGGATTACGAGAAGTTTCAAATCCAGGGATCCCATCACAATGGTTGTACTCTTCAAATTACTTGTGTTGTCCCATCTTGAGTACTGCTCAGTACTCACTTCCCCCTTCAGAGCAGGAGAGATTGCTGAAATAGAGGGAATACAGAGAACATATACGGCAAACATAGACGCGATAAAGTACCTAAATTATTGGGATCGTCTCAAAGCTCTCCAAATGCACTCACTAGAAAGGAGTCGAGAGAGATATCAAATAATATACACGTGGAAAATACTGGAGGGACAGGTCCCAAATCTACACAGTAAAACGACAACATACTGGAGTGAACGACATGGAAGAATGTGCAGAAAAGAATCAGTTAAGAGCAGAGGTGCCATAGGCACAATCAGAGAACACTGTATAAACATCAGAGGTCCGCGGTTGTTCAACATCCTCCCAGCGAGCATAAGAAATATTGCCGGAACAACCGTGGACACCTTCAAGAGGAAACTAGATATTTTCTTCAAGGAGTGCCGGACCAACCGGGCTGTGGTGGGTATGTGGACCTGCGGGCCGCTCCAAGCAACAGCCTGGTGGACCAAACTATCACAAGTCAAGCCTGACCTCAGGCCAGGCTTGGGGAAGTAGAAGAACTCCCTGAACCCCATCCAGCAGGTATCTCTCACTCTCTCTCACTCTGCTGCTCACCAGGTGGCCAAGTTACCGAGGGCTTGCAACATTCCTCCAAGCATTCTCAAGACTTTTCGCAAATTCCAAGACGTTTCAATTCCTTCCTCAGATCTTTATGTTCACTTTACTATGCGCTTCGGCCCCAACAAAAACCCAGTAATATTTTTTCTCAGGCTGACTGCTTCACCTTCCCTCCTCCTCCTCCTCCTTTCACTGCTTCACTGCACATATCTGATTCAAGCGTCCTCCACTGCGTCCTCCACTGCGTCTTCCACTGCGTCTTCCACTGCGTCTTTCACTGCGTTCTCGACTGCGTCTTCCTCTTCTTCCAACTTAAATTGCTACTTTCCCCATTCGCCGCGACCCATCTACAATACCCCCTCCCCCCTCAAAACATCTACATCATAACATCCTCCTCCCTTCCCACCCGTGCCCACCCGTGCCCACCCGTGCCCACCCGTGCCCACCCGTGCCCACCCGTGCCCACCCGTGCCCACACGTGCCCACCCGTGCCCACACGTGCCCACCCATGCCCACACGTGCCCACACGTGCCCACCCGTGCCCACACGTGCCCACATTTCCTTCTCTAGTTCAGCATCACTTCTCTTCCATAATCACATGAGGGTAACTCGATGCATTCTAGAGACTAGTGTCTTTCCAGCCCTTGGATCCTACCCTTAGATCCTGCCTTTAGATCCTACCCTTAGATCCTGCCTTTAGATCCAACCCTTAGATCCTGCCCTGGGCCACGAGTTCCGGGCAAAACAATGTCTTCAAGACATGGAAGACGAAATAGATTGTCTAACAATACATCGATGTGCAGGAAATTGATGAACACGTGACAATTTATTTGCAGGATTTCTGCGTACATTTTTCCTTCCTTAAAAGCAGTATTTTAATGGCTAAATATCTTCCTAAATGGGGCTGGTTAATGCCCAATTTAGAAAGCACAATTTTCGTGTGTCTATATCTTAGTGACTGAAGTTGTATATGATTGCAGTGTATCGTTATATATGACTTTTTTTTACCCCTGAATCTTGTCGTTATCGGTGTATATAATTTTTTGGGGGGGATTCAATTTTCACTGCAATGCGCGCAAAGTGGCACTTCGCTGCACGCAAAGTGGCACTTTAGTGAGGGGGGGGGGTTATTGAGTCTGGTAGGTGTTCAAATTTTCTGGGTTTAGTATTATCTCTCAAAGAATAGGTCATTTAAGTTCAACCACATCAATCTGTGAGTGTTGCTAGCAATGTGCATGGGTTTCTTTCTCCTGGCTCTTGAGCGCGTTTGAGTTGTGCTGAACTTTGTATCCTGAGTTGTGTTGGGTTATACTTGCATTTTGAGTTCTGTGTGTGTGTGAGTCGTGTTGTTCTTGCAGAGAAAATATATTCAGCTGATTTCTTTCCTGGTTTTTCACCCCGAACTTTCTCCGATTTATTCTAAATTGCTTTATGTAAAGAAGAACGAGTTTTCTGCCAAGTTCTTCAAAATGAGTAAACAATTTGTTTTTGGGTCACCGAGCTCCGTTTTCTAACAGTCAAATCTCCTTTTTTGACATTTATCTCTTATAATCTTATCTCTTTGTGTTTTCTTTGATTTGTTGTGTTAGTATTGTGTGTTTGTTGTCTGTGTTTCTCTTGTGTGTTTCCTGTGTGTGTGTGTGTGTGTGTGTGTGTGTGTGTTTCGTGCTTGAGTTGCTTACTTCGCTAGGTTGTGTGTTTGTCTAGTGTGGTTGATATGTTTCTTTCACATCTGAATGCTCATCTTGTGTGTTTGTTTAAATATGCATATCCACAAGTTTTAATATATTGCTAATACATATCCTGCAAGAATGCAATAGTTCACTCCACAAACATGCAACTCACTACTCATATATATATACGCTACTCTCCAACCACATAAGACCCTCACCAAACATGCAACCTTTAGCAGAAATTTAATTCTTTGCACTACCAACACACACACACACACACACACACACACACACACTTTCTCGCACTCAAACTACAGTCAATAACCAAACTATAAATATTCATCTCTTTACCAGCAAACAACTTTCTCATGAGCATTCAAACCTTCCCATTAACATACAACCCACCAACAAACATACAACCTCTCCCGCAAGCGTACAACCTCTCCCGCAAATGCACAACCCTTCCCACAAGCCGCTGCAACCTTCCCCACAAACATACAACCTTTCCCACAAGCCGTGTAACCTTTCCCACAAACATACAACCTCTCCCGCGAGCGTACAACCTCTCCCACAAATGCACAACCCTTCCCACAAGCGTGCAAGCCACAACCCACAAAACTCGCCCAAAAATAATCATCACTTTCACTGCATCATATAATTAATAATAGTTAACAATTGTTGTTGCAAAGCCCGCATTAAAATGTTAGCGAATTGTATATTTAAGAGTGTGATGTATTTACCTAGATGCGCTTGCAGGGCCGAGAGTTAGTTCTTGGGCGCTGCCTCTCGGTTCTTATGTTTCAAATAATCTCGACTTTAATAAGTGTGTATTGAATTAAGTTCAGTTATCTTTTCCTTAGCCCTTGCTGCATTAGATTCGTAAGTTAATGGTGATCCTATATCACCATTATTGGTGACTATTATCATGGAATGGTGGTCCATTTCTTTCTGTCCCGTCCTATCCCAAATCCTTATTCTAAGTCCTATATAGTCGTAATGGCTTGGCGCTTGCCCCCTGATAATTCCTTTCCTCACTCATGTAAATCTTGTATGTCGTTATCATGTGCCCTCTAATTAAAGAAACCTCACTCACCTAGTTCAGTACCCCCCCCCCCCTCCAAATACTCCATTTATGGTCATTAGGAATTGTGTATCGATACTGTGTGTTTGGAACCACGCCAAAAGCCTTCTGGCCAGTCCATGCGGTTACCGTCTGGTCGTCCACTTACTTCTTACTCCGTCACTATCTCCTCGGTCTTTCTGAACTCGTCAAAACTGGGTTTTTATTTCTTGAATCCATATTAGTTGTATGGAAAACAGAGCTTAGGTTTTGACTGTCCTCCGTTTTCTTCCTAATTATAGTGCCTATGATATGTACGTGGGATATATTGATCTGTTGTTTCTTAGTTCCTGTTTATTTCCTTTCTTAAATATAGTCTATATTGTTAGAGAGGTGTAGTACCTTGTATTGGCCAAAAGGTCTTCTGTATGTTCATTGCCTTTTTCTAACTGTTATGCATCTCACCTTTTTTTTCCAATTGTTTCAATCACGTCTTCATTCTTACCGCCCCAAAACTGTCTTATTCAGTCTCTCATTTGGTGGTATTTCGTCTGAATTCAAACTGGGCTTCAATTTAAAGACACCTTTTACTGAGAAAATCTGTAGAGGCCGCAAGGTGGATTCGAATCTGTGCTCGGCGTACTCCCAAGCAAACGCCTTAGATGACTACGCCACAACATGGTCAAAAGCATTTGGAAAGAAGCGTTTGTAGTTTAGAATTCCAAGACTACAAACCAGAGTGCATGGGGGAGTGGGGGGCATTGTGTGAAATCCTGGTTTCCTGAAGTTACAGTAGAAGCCTCAGGGACTCTAAAGGATTCAGTTGAATCCCAGGTTGTAATTCTTTTGACCATGTCGTGATGTAGCTTAGGTACGTGCTTGGGAGTATCCAGAGCATAGGTTCGAATCCTTTTCATGGCTCCTACTAATGTTCTCGTTGATACTTAACGTTAATGTGATTTTTAATAGGCAAATCATAGTTGTATATTCACATCACTTTGCCAGTCACTGAAACAATCCTTCTCCAGCATGTCGCTGAGGAGTTTTATAAACTGATCTTTTGATCTGATCCTTTTGATCTGATCCTTTTGATCTGATCCTTTTGATCTGATCCTTTTGATCTGATCCTTTTGACCTAATCCTTTTGACCTAATCCTTTTGATCTGATCCTTTTGACCTAATCCTTTTGACCTAATCCTTTTGACCCATCGTTCCTTTGCTGCCTTTCTTCTCGCGACGTTCGTTGTTCTTCACCTTCTTGACTCTTCCGTCAATTCCTTCTGTTTCGCATTTCTTGAATCTTTTCCACATTCTTTATAGCTGCTAATTTACCTGCTCGAATCATAGGGACAGTTATTGAGTTCCTTTGAACAAATCCACAGGGGCCGTGACGAGGATTCGAACCTGCGTCCGGTGTAATGAGTTCCTTTATTGTGCACGGTTTTGTCCATCCACTTCCGCTGCTTGGTACATCGATGGCCTGACTTCTTGCAAGGTCGTCGTTCGATCCCCGACGATCCAAGTGGGAGGGGGACCGTTTCTTCACTCCGTTCTCCTATTCCAGCTCCTGTCCCTTCTATAAGCTATATATATATATAGTTATTCAGGCTTAGTGCCTTCCGCACATTTATTATTTATAATTTTTTGCTTCCTTTCCACGCATATTCTGAGATCCGTTCCATTTTCCTCTTCCACTGAATTCTAGTGAGAGACTTTCCTTGCTCTGGGATGACAGGATCCGGGAGCGATGGCGTCACCTGGTCTCCAAGGTCAGTTCGCCTCCTCGTCAGGGTTATCGTCCTCAACAGCTCCCGTTAAGCCAATCCGGATATACTAGGTTCCGGATATCATGGCGCGATTAAGATATTTAAATGCAACATGATATCATGTTGTATTGTCTCGTCACCACTCTGCCATTTATCCCGATATACTTTCACTTGCTTAGGCGTTGTTGGTATACTTTCAATTATTAGATGTGTTGCAGCAGTTATATTATTCAATTATTTTTTTTACCTACGGAGGCACTTTCTCTCTCTCTCTCTCTCTCTCTCTCTCTCTCTCTCTCTCTCTCTCTCTCTCTCTCTCTCTCTCTCTCTCTCTCTCTCTCTCTCTCTCTCTCTCTCTCTCTCTACCACTCTGGCGTGTAGACTGTCTCGTGGCGGGCATTGTGTCTACCTGTAGACTGTCTCGGGGCGGGCATTGTGTCTACCTGTAGACTGTCTCGGGGCGGGCATTGTGTCTACCTGTAGACTGTCTCGTGGCGGACATTGTGTCTACCTGTAGACTGTCTCGTGGCGGACATTGTGTCTACCTGTAGACTGTCTCGTGGCGGGCATTGTGTCTACCTGTAGACTGTCTCGTGGCGGACATTGTGTCTACCTGTAGACTGTCTCGTGGCGGGCATTGTGTCTACCTGTAGACTGTCTCGTGGCGGGCATTGTGACTACCTGTAGACTGTCTCGTGGCGGGCATTGTGTCTACCTGTAGACTGTCTCGGGGCGGGCATTGTGTCTACCTGTAGACTGTCTCGTGGCGGGCATTGTGACTACCTGTAGACTGTCTCGGGGCGGGCATTGTGTCTACCTGTAGACTGTCTCGTGGCGGACATTGTGTCTACCTGTAGACTGTCTCGTGGCGGGCATTGTGTCTACCTGTAGACTGTCTTGGGGCGGGCATTGTGTCTACCTGTAGACTGTCTCGGGGCGGGCATTGTGTCTACCTGTAGACTGTCTCGTGGCGATCATTGTGTCTACCTGTAGACGCGTCGTGTAGTGGCGCCAAGAGGTGCCATGAAAGTTGGGAATTCACAGGAGGAAGCGGTGATAGGTGGCGGGAAAAAGTCTTTCACAACTGCTCAGGTCGAGCAGGAAAGGCACTCTCTAGAGGTGAGCAAAGGTTGCGTAATGTGATGACGGAGGAGGAGCGTCATGAATATGGGAGTGAATGAGAGGCTTGGAGAGCTCTGTAGTGATGATCCAGAAGGCGGGAAAGGTAGAGAGAGAGAGAGAGAGAGAAGGGAGGTGAAAGCTCATTCTAGACGTAGAGTGGAATAGTATGGAAGAGGGAAGTTATACCATGTGTGTATCCGCATGGGAGCTAGGAGACGAGAATAGGCTGTTGAAAGGGGGTGATGCTGAAATGGGGAACAGGATTAGAAAATTGGTTTTGTAGGAGAGAGAGAGAGAGAGAGAGAGAGAGAGGGAGAGGGAGAGGGAGAGAGGGAGAGAGAGAGAGAGAGAGAGAGAGAGAGAGAGAGAGAGAGAGAGAGAGAGAGAGAGAGAGAGAGAGAGAGAGAGAGAGAGAGAGAGAGAGAAAGGGAAGGGGAAATTAGGTGAAGCTGTAGGAAAGGGCGAAAGGTACTTGATATATTTTGGGATGATGGGAGAGTATGTAACACATGAAAGGAAATAGGGAAGGTGAGGACAGAGCCAGTTGATCCATAGTTTCTTATTTTAGATGAAAAGAGATGAGCTGTTGTGAGAAATACTGTAGAAGCTAAAGAGGCAGCAGACAGAGACAAAGATTACTGCCTGTATGTGTGTGTGTGTGTGTGTGTGTGTGTGTGTGTGTGTGTGTGTGTGTGTGTGTGTGTGTGTGTGTGTGGAGAGAGGTGCTCTGGGACATAAAGAGGAATAAGGAGATGTGAAGAAACAAAGGAATTGTGGGCCAAGATATAAGTTTTAACAGGCAGTGGGGAACGAGAAAAATAGATACAAGCATAGAGGAAAGTGAAAAACAAAAGAGGAACAACAGATGGGGAAAGATTAGGATGGGAAAGGAACGCATAGAAGACTGAAGTATGGGAATCTACCCAGAAAAAGAATCTACTGGTGGTAGATAGGCTTAGACAAAGGTGCTGGAAAGTGAGAATAGAAGGTAGGGAAGAAGTTGAGACCTACAAACAAACACACACACTCATGTATGTGTGTGTGTGTTTGTGTTGATTTATATGAGTGTATACCTCATGTGTGTATGTGTTAGTGAGAGTATGCCTCATGTGAGTGTATGTGAGTGTATGCTCTCTATATCTGTGCGTAAGTGTGAGTGTATGCTTCGCGTATATGTGTGTATTCGCGTTAGTGTATGCTACGCGTGTGTTAAAGTTTAATGAAACATACATGACAAAAAATTGGTGGCAACAAGAAATAAGTTTACGGGCCCAAGCGGCTTCGTCATACTGCCGGAGGCGACTCAGGTGCGGTAAGGAGTGACTTAACAATGTGTTACAGGGGCGTGTCAGTCGGGATACACTGTAACCATACAGGTGAAAGTTAGGGAGTGTGTGTGTGTGTGTGTGTGTGTGTGTGTGTGTGTGTGTGTGTGTGTGTGTGTGTGTGTGTGTGTATACTCTCTCGCCTCCTGACTGATAAGTTGACCAAACCTGTTTTGTGTGTTTTTTGGCTGAGTCATGTGTGTGTGTGTGTGTGTGTGTGTGTGTGTGTGTGTGTGTGTGTGTGTGTGTGTGTGTGTGTGTGTGTGTGTGTGTGAGTTGCCATTTCTGATTCTTGCTGATAATATGTTATAGTCTTCACTTCATGTGAACTAAAAGCAGTGGTTGTGTTAACCGCACTTCCATTTGCAGTTTATGATGCTCGTTTGGTGTGTGAATGTGTGTACTCACCTAGTTGTACTCACCTAGTTGTGCTTGTGGGGGTTGAGCTCTGGCTCTTTGGTCCCGCCTCTCAACCGTCAATCAACAGGTGTACAGGTTCTTGAGCCTATTGGGCTCTATCATATCTACACTTGAAACTGTGTATGGAGTCAGCCTCCACCACATTGCTTCCTAATGCATTCCATTTGCCAACCACTCTGACACTAAAAAAGTTATTTCTAATATCTCTGTGGCTCATTTGGGCACTCATTTTCCACCTGTGTCCCCTAGTGCGTGTGCCCCTTGTGTTAAATAGCCTGTCTTTATCAACCCTGTCGATTCCCTTGAGAATCTTGAATGTGGTGATCATGTCCCCCCCTAACTCTTCTGTCTTCCACCGAAGTGAGATTCAATTCCCGTAGTCTCTCCTCGTAGCTCATACCTCTCAGCTCGGGTACTAGTCTGGTGGCAAACCTTTGAACCTTTTCCAGTTTAGTCTTATGCTTGACTAGATATGGACTCCATGCTGGAGCCGCATACTCCAGGATTGGTCTGACATATGTGGTATATAATGTTCTGAAAGATTCCTTACACAAGTTTCTAAAGGCCTTTCTTATGTTAGCCAACCTGGCATATGCTGCTGATGTTATCCTCTTGATATGAACTTCAGGGGACAGGTCTGGCGTGATATCAACCCCCAGGTCTTTCTCTCTCTCGGACTCTTGAAGTATTTCATCTCCCAAGTGATACCTTGTATCTGGTCTCCTGCTTCCTACCCCTATCTTCATTACATTACATTTGCTTGGGTTAAACTCTAACATCCATTTGTTCGACCATTCCTGCAGCTTGTCCAGGTCTTCTTGAAGCCTCAAGCTGTCCTCCTCTGTCTTAATCCTTCTCATAATTTTGGCGTCGTCAGCAAACATTGAGAGGAATGAGTCTATACCCTCTGGGAGATCATGTGTGTGTGTGTGTGTGTGTGTGTGTGTGTGTGTGTGTGTGTGTGTGTGTGTGTGTGTGTGTGTGTGTGTGTGTGTGTGTGTGTGTGTGTTTTACACTTACTGCCCGCTACTCTCTTTTTTTTTCTATGCCTATCTAAAATCCATTCCAGTTCCTCCCCCCCCCCCATGACTATGCGCAACAGACGTCTGTGTACTTGCGCAAAATAAAACGTGGTTTAAAATTGTACACCGTAATAATCAATTAAAAAAAAAATCTCTGAATACTTCTATCACATTTTCACTGACACATTCTTAACATTCTCACACGCTAGTCATTCTCCATGCTAAGCTGTCATCAGTCATGCCATTTTTCAATGCCTTGTCATATCAATTTCCTTAATTAATGACCAGTCGGCTACACAATGAAATAAATATATATATATATATATATATATATATATATATATATATATATATATATATATATATATATATGTATATATGTATATATATATATATATATATATATATATATATATATATATATATATATATATATATATATATATAACATACCAACCAGGGCATCATAGGGAGAATAGAGGGTGTTCTGCCAAATATCCATATAACTAAACCCGAAGACAGTACACTCCTAGGAGCTCCCCTGGGGTTGAAAGCCATCGATGAGGTCCTTGATAAGAAAATCGCCGACCTTAAGAGGATGGATGGGAGGATTGAGGATATTGATGCTCATGATGCACTCTACCTCATCACCAGATGTCTGTCCCTCCCCTGGTTAACCTACTTTCTGAGGTGTTCACCATCCTACAATAGCCAAGAACTAGGTGAGTATGACTTGTTACTGAGATCAATGCTAGAAAAAGCCCTTAACCTCTCTCTCGACGACCTACAGTGGAAACAAGCCTCTCTTCCCGTAAGACTTGGGGGCCTCGGAGTTCGAACAGCAACTCAAATCGCTGTTCCAGCCTTCCTGTAATCCTTATCAGCATCCGACGACCTTGTGAAGGAAATTCTACCTGCCCACTTACATCAGCTGGCAGGTGTACATGATCCCAATTTTACACGCTGTGCCACAGAGTGGGCCTCTCGTGCAGGCCAATCACCTCAACCACCATCCTCAAAGGCCCACAAGCAATCCAGCTGGGATAGCTCCATTGTAGACCAAGTTGCTGCAGAGTGCCTGGGTGCTGCAACAACACAACACGACATTGCTCGCCTCACAGTAGTAGCAGCCCCACATGCAGGGGATTTCCTGTTAGCAACCCCAATGTCGGCAACTGGCACGCGTCTCACACCTCACGCCCTCCGAATTGCTGTGGCCCTCCGCCTTGCTGCCCCAATCCACACCAGATATAGGTGTATTTGCGGCGAGGTGGTGGCTGACAGGTACGGTCACCATGGCCTACTCTGCCAAAGCACAGGGGGATGGCACTCGAGGCACAGTGAAGTTAACGACATCAAGAGGAGCCTCACCACAGCTGGATGCCCAGCTGAGAGAGAGCCCCTTTACCTAATCTGCATGATACCTGCTTGATAGGGTTCTGGGAGTTCTACTATTCCCCAGCCCCAGCCCGATGCCTGGCTTGACTTGTGATAGATTGGTCCACTAGGCTGTTTGTTGCTTGGAGCGGCCCGCAGGCCCACATATCCACCACAGCCCCGTAACGCCCCGTAACTCTGATGCTCTTATCGGTCGCCCAGATGGTATCACAGTAAACCCCTGGAAGAACGTCAAGCAGTTGGTATGGGACTACACATGTGTATCAACCCTGGCTAACACCTATATTGACTTGAGTGTTGCACATCCGGGTGGTGCTGCCACTCACAGGGAATCAGCCAAATCCCCTAAGTATAGAGAACTGGATCGACACTACAATTTTGTCATCATTGCTTCCGAAACACTCGGCGCCTGCGGTAAAAGTGCTACCAGGTTTTTTTAAGGAACTGGGTTCTAGGCTAATTGAAACAACAAGAGACCCTAGAGCTGCCAACTTCCTTTTCCAGCGCCTCAGCGTGGCGATACAGAGGGAAAATGCTCACTGTATACAGGGTTCCTGCCCGCCATCTGAGGAGCTGGAGGAACTCCACAACTTATGATAATCATCTTTGTACCCTATATTTATCTCCTTTTTTGTTACAAAGTTAAAATAAAAAGAATATATATATATATATATATATATATATATATATATATATATATATATATATATATATATATATATATATATATATATATACAAAAGAATAGGGATGATAGGAGAAGAAAATATTAAAGTGTTCAATGAGAATCCACAAGGTCTCTGAATACTTTTTATTTTCTTCTCCGAGGCTATGGGTCCCTAAAATTGTACCAGAGATGGTTCCTTCACAACAACTATATATATATATATATATATATATATATATATATATATATATATATATATATATATATATATATATATATATATATATATATATATATATATACAAATATAAATATATATATATATATATATATATATATATATATATATATATATATATATATATATATATATATATATATGTCGTACCTAATAGCCAGAACGCACTTCTCAGCCTACTATTCAAGGCCCGATTTGCCTAATAAGCCAAGTTTTCATGAATTAATGTTTTTTCGTCTACCTAACCTACCTAACCTAACCTAACCTAGCTTTTTTTGGCTACCTAACCTAACCTTACCTATAAATATAGGTTAGGTTAGGTTAGGTAGGGTTGGTTAGGTTCGGTCATATATCTTCGTTAATTTTAACTCCAATAAAAAAAAATTGACCTCATACATAGAGAAAAGGGTTGTTTTATCATTTCATAAGAAAAAAATTATAGTAAATATATTAATTCAGGAAAACTTGGCTTATTAGGCAAATCGGGCCTTGAATAGTAGGCTGAGAAGTGAGTTCTGGCTACTAGGTACGACATATATATATATATATATATATATATATATATATATATATATATATATATATATATATATATATATATATATATATATATATATATATATCTAACCATACGTGTGACAATATCCAACACTTTCTCTCAATACCACCTTAAGGCGCAATGGTTTCCGCCCTCGATCCCTTCGTCTGAAAATACCTGTGGTTGTCTGGCTTGGGTTTTTCTGACTTTCCCTTTGCCCCATATAGGATAATGAGAGGGCCAGGTAGCGGCGGCGCATTTCACCAAGTCATTCGCGAAAGGCAACGACCTCGGCTGAATATGAGGCAAGGTACAGCTGTATCCTGTAACGAGACACCACCAGCTCAAATCAAGGGGGGGAGGGGGGGGAGGAGATTCGAACTCTTTAGCGTAAGCAGTTGTTAAATAAATCTATTCACGTACAGCACGTGTTATATAATTTTTCCAGGTCAAACAGTCAAGATAACTTGAATCAGAAATGGTTGAAGATATAACATAAACTTAGTTTGATAAATGGTGAGTATATCATTCATTCATTCAAATTATGTATATTTTATTTATTCATAAAAATGCTGATCATTATAATTATACATAAATATGTATAAGACAATTTATTTGTTTGTCTGCGAGGCTGGAGGCCAGACGTTTCGGGCTAGTCTAACCAAATCTTGCAGGGTGATTGCTGTAGGGTAAGAGAGAGGTGGTGAGTGAAACAATGAAAATAGGGGAGTAGGAAGCGAGGATATGGCGATAGGAGTGAAAAGGGAGGAAAATAGGAGAAAAGAGAAGGAGAGAGGGGAGAAAAAGATGAGAGAGGAAAAGGGGGGGGGAAGACGAAAGTGGGGAAGAGTAGGTAAATGGAAAGAGGGGGGTAAAGAAGACAGGGGAATAGGAGATGGGGGAAATGATAGATAATCCTGGGCGCTACCTAGTGACTCCAAGTGTAAATCTGAAAAAAAAAGATTAAGACAGGAATTTCCTTAAAGTACTTTCGTATTTAATAATACGTCTTCAGAAGCATCATACATCCTTTAATAACACATCCTTCTGGGAGATGTATCATGAAATACGAAAGTACTTTAAGGAAATTCCTGTCTTAATCCTTCCTTCGTGGTCTGACACTGTCACAATTGTTCATCACGTGTTAACTTCTACGTTAGTTAAGCCTGCCAGATGGTCATCATAACGGCAGACAGACAGAGATCACAATCAGAAACAGACAGAATGGGAGAACAAAATGAGAGACAGAGAGAAATGGACAAACTGTGGCAGACAGAGACAGACCCGCAGAAAGATGCGGTCAACCACGGCCAACGACAGAGAGAACCAGGAAGAGAGAGAAGGTGGAGAGGGATGTTTGAAGAAAGGGAAGGAGAGAGAGAGAGAGAGAGAGAGAGAGAGAGAGAGAGAGAGAGAGAGAGAGAAGGGCGACAAGTGGAGAGGGAAAGGAAAACGGAGGAGGAGAGATGAGAAGGGGGGAGATTGGGAGGTAGCGGGAGCAAGTAATCTCTTATTTTTTTTCAATGTGATTGTTGTTGTATATATATATATATATATATATATATATATATATATATATATATATATATATATATATATATATATATATATATATATATATATAATTAAAAATGCATTGCTAATTATTGCACAGCATTACTGGCATTCTTATCCTCGACCAGGGCTACAGGTGAATTAGTGAATGAAACACTACCAGAACACCTAAGAGACTCCATTGGGATTCAAATTCGCGGATGGAGTCGGCCAGTGGGGCAATCTTGCCAACTGTCACCCTCGACCAACTTTTCCAACTACGAATAGGCCAAAAGGGATAGCCCCATAGTGGAGAACAGTACCACAGCACTGCTGGAGGCAGCTTCTAGTTGACATCAGTTGGAGGGGTAACGTTTCTCTCAATGATCTCTATTAGGGCTCTTTCCTCCACTTTGTAGGCCGTGGAGAAGAGGTTTCTGTAGAACAATTTTACAGAGGACAGTTCTGTAGAACAATTTTACAGAGGACAGTTCTGTAGAACAATTTTACAATTTTCATTTTTAATTTTTTACACAAATTTTACAATTTTTTCCCCCTTTCCAAGCTCCGTTTGTATCTTTCCAAGATAGAACGAAGTGTTTGTGAACGCCTACGTTGACCGAGCTCTCACTCACAGCTCTGGGTGGAAGCAGGTGGATGAGGAGTTATATAGAATAAGGCAGATTTTGGTCAATGGTTTCTCCAATGGTTATGTCCATTGGAAAATAAAAAAAAATGAAGGTGCGAGGTGTGCCATAGGCGACGGAACAAATAATACCACAATATCCGTACTTTTAATAAAATTTGTCTTCTGTTGCTCTTGTTGATACACATAGTCCAAAATTAGGTTTTCCGTCCTTTCCACTAGAACGTTTGTGAATAGACTTTCAACGTCATGACCCCACGGGGTTCTCTCGTTTTCAGAACGTCAATAAATTCGTCGCTAGATTTAAGGAAGAATGTGGTCGGGATGTACGGCGATATTATTGTGTTCCGTCTCTTTGCAAGTTTATAAGGATGAAGGCAAAGTAAGAGGAGAACTATCAGAATGCAGAGAGGTAACGAGTTGAGTGCCTCTAGGGTCGGTACTGGGGCCCAGTCTGTTCCTAATATATGTAAACAATCTTACAGAGGAAGTAAGTTCATTCTTATCCTTGTTTCCTCACGTTGCTAAGATAATCAGGTGACTCAGAACTAGGGAGACTACAGTATATTACATGATGAACTAGAGAGTCTCGTGAGATCGTCTGAAAAACGGCTACTAGACTTCGTCTAACCACTTGAGCTGGACAGTCCAGTATACATAAGGTCACTGGAGAGTCCAGTATGCATAAGGTCAGACCCACTAAAGAGTCCAGTATACATAAGGTCAGACCCACTGAAGAGTCCAGTATACATAAGGTCAGACCCACTGAAGAGTCCAGTATACATAAGGTCAGACCCACTGAAGAGTCCAGTATACATAAAGTCAGATCCACTGGAGAGTCCAGTATACACAGTGTTAAACTGGACAGGAAAACGTCCATTCTCACTTTCAACTCTTTGTTTCCTGTTTTGAAGAGTGGTCAAACCCACTTTACATGAATCCTTCTGCAGAGATCCAGTTTCCCCCCTCTCCAAGCTTTTTCGAGGGGGGGGGGGAGGGGGGGACGTGTTGAAGTGTTTTACACTTAAACACTTTTATTAAACACCCAAAGTGTTTTCCTTTGGGTTTTTAATAAAACGATCTTTTTTTGAAGTTTTACTTTCTTTTTACTTTACTTTTTTTACTTTCTGCTTCGGAGAAAGTTGCCTAGAGTTGTCATATAAATATTCTCGATAAAACAGGTTCTCTTTCTCTCGCTACTCCGGCGCCGCCAACCCAACCCAATACAACTCTCTCTATATTTCCTCTTCGCGAATGGTTTAGTGAACGTTATATGGATCACTAGGCACTAGTCGTGCGTAGTGTTTTGTGTGTGTGTGTGTGTGTGTGTGTGTGTGTGTGTGTGTGTGTGTGTGTGTGTGTGTGTGTGTGTGTGTGTGTGTGTGTGTGTGTGCGTGTGTGTGTGTACTCACCTAGTTGTGTTTGCGGGGGTTGAGCTCTGGCTCTTTGGTCCCGCCTCTCACACAGGTCCGCCTGTGTGTGTGTGTGTGTGTGTGTGTGTGTGTGTGTGTGTGTGTGTGTGTGTGTGTGTGTGTTGTCGCAGCTGGGTTAGAGTTTTTGAAATTGAAATAAGTTTATTGAGGTAAAATACACACAAAGGGATGAGGCAGCTCAAGCTATTCTCACCCTGTGGGTTAGAGTGGTGTACTCGAAGCGATAATTCAAGCCATTTTTGCTTTCTGATACTTTGATAAACGTTCGCAATTTTTTTTTAATCAGTTGCTGGATATTATATGAGTATGGGTAAAATCATTTTTATTCTGGTTTATTTTTTTGACATTCGTATGAAAAGGTGAGGTGATTATCAAGGGGAAAGTGACAAGTCTTTACGACTATATAGCACTGGGAAGGGGTAAGGATAATAGTTACAGCCCCTGCTCTTGTGCCAGGTAAGTCATCCACGGGCTCACCATAGCCCGTGCTACTTGAAACTTTTTGTTCCCAGTAGCTGAATCTATAACAACAACATTATAAGGATAAGGATTTGGGATGGGACGGGGGGGGGGGGGGAGGGAAGGATCAAGTATTATTTTGATCCGGTATAGATGGATTAATATGTAACAACACACACAGATACATTATACAGCATACAACACACACCATACAAGACACAAAATAAAACACACAGCACAGTATACAGCATACACAACACAACATACACTACAAAACACAACATACACTACAAAACACAACATACACTACAAAACACAACAAACGACATACACTATACAACATACAATACACCCACAATAATATACAACACTCAAATATAACAAATGCATCAGCATTTCAAATACTTAGAAAAAGAGAGTCGATGATATTTAATCGGTTTTGGAGTTAGCAGCTATCGTTATAAATCAGTTGACTCACGATAGCGCCTTCACGGACCTGGCTTGTTACTGGCTTTAAACCTATTAGCCTTCGAAGTGGTTATTAAGGTCTCCACAATATCTGATTGAGCAGCGAGTAGGTATACTATAGTCCTGGTCTATGTTCACGACAAGAGTATACTCTCAGTGTATTTACGTAGGGATGAGGGGACACTCCTCAGTATACACCTATCTTCTGTATAGATATGAATGTTAAGATCTGTTCTTCTTATGTCTATGAAGATGAATTAACACCAAAATTATGCAAGAATCTTTTTTTTTTACCAAAAAAATTAACAAATGTTTCCGCGAGTCTCGTCCAACTACTTGGGCTGGACGGTAGAGCGACGGTCTCGCTTCATGCAGATCGGCGTTCAATCCCCGACCGTCCACAAGTGGTTGGGCACCATTCATTCCCTCCCCAGCCCCATCCCAAATCCTTATCCTGATCCCTTCCAAGTGTTATATAGTCATAATGGCTTGACACTTCCCCCCCCCCCCCCCACACTGATAGTTCCAGTTCCTTCAGCGAGTCTTAAATAAAAATTGGGCAAAAATAAAACACAATTGAGAAGTTTTAAACGAAATAATAATAATAGGGTTGGAAGACTAATGCGAGGCAACATCTAATTATTTCCCTCTCTCCCCCTTTCATATGAGGGCGTTCCTCCCTCGCCCCCTTCCATATGAGGTCGCTATGGTTACTTCTGCCCCTCAGGGGAGAGAAAGTAGTTGCAGCCTCTGAACCTAATTCCGCCATCATCCACTATATGGCAAAACAGGTTTGTTACGCGATCGCGCCATCGGGTCCATTTGAAAGTTGGTGTTAAGCCTCGCTACGATTAAGCATCATCTGAGTCAATATTATATATATATAGATATATATATATATATATATATATATATATATATATATATATATATATATATATATATATATATATATATATATATATATATATTAAAGTGTTCAGTGAGGATCCACAAGGTCTTCTCTGAGTACTCATTATTTTCTTCTCCGAGGCTATGGGTCCCTACACTTGCACTAGAGGTGGTACCCCCCTTTAAGGTTTAAATCTATATATTGATTAAATAATAACACGGTTTAATGCTGTCGAGGACAAGAAAGTCGTTGGGTTTATCAAGGTCTCGCAAGCCTAACGACTGGCCATTCGTGCAGAATGCGGCCAGTAACAGTCAATTAACTCTACTAGCCGCCAGGTGAGGCGGGGTTACCCGGTGTAAGGAAGCGTGTGTGTGCAGATTGAAGACATCTCGCCACACCCCAACCCGTTTTCGCACTTGCTTACAGTCAATATTGGCTTATTTAATAAGTGCATATGTGACATACTAATTGATTGTGAATATTTTAGTTTACCTTGAAAAGCTTCATAGAAAACACCGACCTCACCTAACCTTCTTAGTATGTTATGATAAGCATCTTATTGCTTCTTAATTACAATTATTACTTAACCTATCCCAGCAATTGGTTGTGAGCCCACTGTGCTAACCTTGCTACTGCGCAAACTACTTCTTATTATGTTTCTTTTTCGATCGCGTAATGATTTTTTCTTCCATGTGTAACTCGTACAACTACCTGATCCGGATGGTAGAGCTTCTTGCAGGTCGGTGTTCGATTCCCGACCGTCAAAGTGGTTGGGCACTATTCCTTCGTCATGTCGTCAATCCTAATCGCTGCCAAGTGCTATGTAGTCGTAATGGCTTATTGGTTTCTCTTGATAATTGAATGTTTAACTCATATTCTGACGTCTGCTATTCTGACGTCTGCTATTCTGACGTCTGCTATTCTGACGTCTGCTATTGACGTCTGTGGTGACGTCTGGTATTGACGTCTATGAGGACGTCAACGATTGGCGTCTGTGGTGATGTCTGTGGTGACGTCTGTGTTTACATATTGCTGTAGAAGTAATGTTGTTGTTGTGGTTGTTAATGTGGGGGTTAACAGCAGTATTCCTCATGTGTCATCTGTGAGTCGTTACAAACGTAGGTCACGATAGGCCTGCGATTAGGCCTCATAACAACCTCTTCTTCAATCTCCGCCACTTTCACGGGAAACGGATATTGTTAACGACCAATTTCACGTATTCCGGAAACACGCAATTCATAGCCAAGCCAACAAATTTCAAAACGAAAGTGACACTGCCGTTTCGAACGATCCCGGATCCTTATCAGGTGGTTCAAAGCAGACTGAAAAGTCGATCACTTTTCTGTTTTTCATTTCATACGAATGTGCCCTGCACTTGCATTAATAATTCCATGATATAGAGTGATGCTATACTGATGTAATCTATTTCAGAATAAGTTTGAGTTGCCGTCAGTATGCACAGGCTACAGACGGCAAAGTTAGACGGTTACAGTTAGCCAAACTTAGACGGCTACGAATGGCAAAGTTAGACGGATACAGTCAGTAAACGTTAGACAGCCACAGAGGGTAAAGTTAGACAACTACAGACGGCAAAGTTAGACGGCTACAGTTAGCCAAAGTTAGACGGCTACGAATGGCAAAGTTAGACGGATACAGTCAGTAAACGTTAGACAGCCACAGAGGGTAAAGTTAGACAACTACAGACGGCAAAGTTAGACGGCTACAGTTAGCCAAACTTAGACGGCAGCAAGGTCAAATAGAAAGCATCGCCGAGCGAGCTGAAGCGGCTGCCCGAGGACCCGGGGAGATAGTCAGTCTGTGACGGGCCGCCGTAGCTGCTCCCACCTCCCGGAGCCCCTGTCGCTGCGCCTCCTGCTGCCTGTCGCGGAGTGAGCAGGACTGTCTGCTGACACCACCACCACCACCAACCCGTCTCCACCAGCGCCACCAGCCCGTCTCCACCAGCGCCACCAACACAACCTTCTCCACCACTGTGGTCACGCCCAAAGTCAATAAAGGTCGGTTGTTATTCGCTTATAACTACCTTAAATGGAGATCATATATTAAAGCTACAAATATATAAGCGATGCTTGTTAAGCCAGTATGGCTATATGTAGCGATGCTTGTTAAGCTATTATGGCTGTATAGCGATGCTTGTTAAGCCAGTATGGCTATATTGCGATGCTTGCTAAGCTATTATGGCTGTATAGCGATACCTGCCGTGTCATTATAGCTGTATAGCGATGCCTGCCGTGTCATTATGGCTGTATAGCGATACCTGCCGTGTCATTATAGCTGTATAGCGATGCCTGCCGTGTCATTATGGCTGTATAGCGATACCTGCCGTGTCATTATGGCTGTATAGCGATGCCTGCCGTGTCATTATGGCTGTATAGCGATGCCTGCCGTGTCATTATGGCTGTATAGCGATGCCTGCCGTGTCATTATGGCTGTATAGCGATGCCTGCCGTGTCATTATGGCCGTATAGCGATGCCTGCCGTGGCATTATAGCTGTATAGCGATGCCTGCTGTATCATTATAGCTGTATAGCGATGCCTGCTGGATCATTATAGCTGTATAGCGATGCCTGCCGTGCCATTAAGGCTGTATAGCGATGCCTACCGTGTCATTATGGCTGTATAGCGATGCCTGCTGTATCATTATAGCTGTATAGCGATGCCTGCTGTATCATTATAGCTGTATAGCGATGCCTGCTGTATCATTATAGCTGTATAGCGATGCCTGCTGTGTCATTATAACTGTATAGCGATGCCTGCTGTGTCATTATAACTGTATAGCGATGCCTGCTGTATCATTATAGCTGTATAGCGATGCCTGCTGTGCCATTATAACTGTATAGCGATGCCTGCTGTGTCATTATAACTGTATAGCGATGCCTGCTGTGTCATTATAGCTGTATAGCGATGCCTGCTGTGTCATTATAACTGTATAGCGATGCCTGCTGTGTCATTATGGCTGTATAGCGATGTCTGCTGTGCCATTATGGCTGTATAGCGATGCCTGCTGTGCCATTATAACTGTACAGCGATGCCTGCTGTGCCATTATGGCTGTAAAGCGATGCCTGCTGTGCCATTATGGCTGTATAGCGATGCCTGCTGTGCCATTATAACTGTACAGCGATGCCTGCTGTGCCATTATGGCTGTATAGCGATGCCTGCTGTGCCATTATAACTGTACAGCGATGCCTGCTGTGCCATTATAACTGTATAGCGATGCCTGCTGTGCCATTATGGCTGTATAGCGATGCCTGCTGTTTTTTATAACTGTATAGCGATGCCTGCTGTGTCATTATGGCTGTATAGCGATGTCTGCTGTGCCATTATGGCTGTATAGCGATGCCTGCTGTGCCATTATAACTGTACAGCGATGCCTGCTGTGCCATTATGGCTGTAAAGCGATGCCTGCTGTGCCATTATGGCTGTATAGCGATGCCTGCTGTGCCATTATAACTGTACAGCGATGCCTGCTGTGCCATTATGGCTGTATAGCGATGCCTGCTGTGCCATTATGACTGTATAGCGATGCCTGCTGTGCCATTATAACTGTATAGCGATGCCTGCTGTGCCATTATGGCTGTATAGCGATGCCTGCTGTGCCATTATAACTGTATAGCGATGCCTGCTGTGCCATTATAACTGTACAGCGATGCCTGCTGTGCCATTATGGCTGTATAGCGATGCCTGCTGTGTCGTTATGGCTGTATAGCGATGCCTGCTGTGTCGTTATGGCTGTATAGCGATTCTAACGAAATGTTCTGGCTCAGGTATCGCAAAAGGTATCGTTAGACAGGTGTTATGTTACACCGAACCTGAGACCAGACGTTAGCTTCAAAATTTTATGGTGAGCTGTAATATGACCAAATCAATGTTATCCTCCACGGTCTCCGTTTTCTCTCATTGTATGCTTATCTCTGTAAATAAACGGGGTCACTATGATGAATATGTTGATTCATGATAATTGTAATATGATTACCTGTAGTATATTTCTGAATATCATCTTCAATGCATCAAATTGATATTAAATTCCTAAATGTATTTTTTTTTAAATTATCTAAGCATTGTATATTTGTTTCATATATGTGTTGATCTTATGACCAAGTCTAGACTTAGTATAGGCACTTGACTCGGGTCATCTATAAAGTCAGTTTCTCTTTCAGTCGGAGAGTTTAAGAATGTCGCCTCAGGAAGTTAAACGCAAAGATTTAGCTGCCTCCAAGACCAGTCAGAAACCCACCGTCCAGTCCACAGAAAGAGGTAAGTAAGGCGCAGTTTTCAACCCTCATCACCAACAGATGTGAAGGAAGGAAGGAACTATCTAACTAAGGAAGGGAGAAAGAGCCAAGCCATTAAGACTATATAGCACTGGAATGGAGTCAGGATAAGGATTTGGGATGGGACGGGGGAAAGGAATGATGCCCAACCAACAGATGTGAGAATCTGCAGGAATAATCGCTGTTAAAGCACGTATCTCTGTTACGCCCAAGTTGCCATAAGGAAAGAGAAACTATAAATCAAATCGACGTTGTACACATTTTTTTTCCAAGGAAGACACTATAGAAGTCTCGAACCACAGACCACAAAAAACACAGCCCGCAGCTCTACCTGCTGAACCACCAGCACCCACAATTGAGAAGGATTCCAGAAGGATCTGTTTTTAAACTGAAAATTTAGGCCTTCTTTTAAAAATGTATATAAATACATAATGTGGTCCCAGGTTTTCCAGAAAACTCTCTTCTTCAATCATTTAGAAAACTTTTCTTTATTGAATCTTTAGGGAGCAAAGGTGCCACATGTTCAAATTGTTTTAATTAGTATATTGTTTTGTTATGCACAATAACATTGTTTAGCATTTTAAGTAATAATAGTAAATAAGAGGTCAAATGTTATTCAATATTGGGATTTATAAGCAAAACTTAATTGAGAAAGGTAACACGCTGAACTCTCTCATCAAAGAGTTAAGATTGCTTTGATAAAAACGTTCACCTGGGATGAACTTGTTGAACACTGCTACACAGGCTTGGCTTTATTAAAAGCTGGTTCATTCACAGTCCAGGTGAATGGATTGACTTTATTAGTTTTACTTCTTCCAGGATCCTATACTGTGCTTGTCCCAAATTTAGGAATAAATGCCACGAGGTTCATGTATATATTCTATGCCAGCATGGTTTCGACTTCCCTTGGCCGTTCTGCCTTAAGTGCCTGTATATTATAAGTTCTCGTGTGCATGTATTATTTACTTTATGGTATAGTCATGCATAGTTTAAAGTGCTTGTCTTGTAAAACCTTTACAGTGTGAGGTTAAGGCATGTATACTTCTGAATTAAACCTTTAAGAAAGGTAACTCGCTCCCTCGATCCAGATGTCCTGAGCGAGCTACGATCCAACGGGAAATGGGCGGCAGGGATAACTGTCTTCAGCTTCATGTACGGGGACCTGACGGTGGCTAGCCAGCTGCCCCCAGACCGTCGGCAGGACTCATGGCTCCTGATGCAGTCTCCCTACCCGACCCTCATCTTCTCTTTCCTCTACATCGCCGTCGTCACCTGGTGGGGGCCTCTCTACATGAAGTCCAGGAAGCCCATCTCTGGACTCAAACCGCTCATGATTGCTTACAACGCCTTCCAAGTTGTCTTTTCTATTTGGCTCTTCTATGAGGTGAGGATAATTTGTCTATATTGATTAGGAAAAATTAATAAAGTGTGGATTCGTAACTGTTTTGAAATGGATAATATACGCCGCTTAGCTTAGATTTTTATATATTGGTTTTTATTTCAGCCGGACTCATTCATATCAATATATAATATATACCTGTGTGTGGGGAAATAATTCAATTTTCTAAGTTAGGTTTAAAGGTCTCCATTAGTTGGTATTCTCAAAAACCTTAAGTAAACATGAATGGATATATTTAACATAATCTAAGATTTAGGATTAGTTTCATATTGTTTCTCACCTCATCAGCAAAATCTCAATTACTTTGATATTTTATAAGCTGAATATTTTGAATTTCATAATGTGTTCGCTTTTGAAATGTACCAATACCTATCAAGCTTACTTACAGCTTTAGCTCACATCTCCTACCCTGCAAAATAATGCTTGAATAGCTATACGTGCCTACAGTAGCTACTTGCACGCTAATGTCATATTTTAGGTTATTAGATTACCTTTTCTACAGTTATTGCAAGCACTTCCTAAGAGTTGGAACGAAGCTTACTTCTTAGTACTTAGTTCAGTGCTTAGTTCGAAGCTTAGTATAGTTCAGTGGTTGGGTTGGGTGGACAGCTGCCCGGGGGAGAAAGTTTGCCCACCTGGTTATTTTTGTTACCCTGTAGTGCAAATACCATTGAAGGTATTGTTTTGATTTCAAAAAGGATCATTATTACATAGGAACTGGCCATTCGTAGTATAAACACCGACTCATCGCCTGCTGATCTGGTCGTGTGGATACCCCAGGCATGGATTAGTGATTAAGCATAAGGGAATCGGTTAGTTAAATCCTGATCTCAGAATAACCCGTCCTCTTAAAAATAACGTCGCTTTTCGCTCGTATATGCGCACTATCGCCAAAAATGGACGTAATTTGAAATGAAACGGCTCACGAAAGCGACATACTGTCCCGTTTTCTGTTTGAGTCTTCCGGCTTACTCGGTTAGGTTAGGAGAGGAAACTTTCAATTAACGGTTTCCATCACGTTTTCGAAACCTTGGGAGAATTTCCTGCCCTCCTAACCTACCAGAGGACAATTAACTTAATGTTTTTGACAAAAAAATCAACATATATTTTCAATTATTTTTCATTTTTAAATTACGTCCATTTTCGGCCATACGGGCAAACGGCCAAATTCATACGTAGTTTGTATGAGGACATGTTGCTAAGAAACTCATACTTGTTCATATGACCACCAGGTGTCTCTCACACCTCACAGTGAGGTCTCTCACTGACCAAGCCTCCCTCACACCTCACAGTGAGGTGTGAGGGGGAAGGGGGGTAAACTTTGAAAAGTTTAAATGAGTTAAATTCATCCAAATAAAATCCACATTTTGAGATTAAACTCCCCAGTGAACATAAATATTATTAATACATCACTCAAATATGACTGTCAAAGTGTATAATCATTCCCGAAGTTGCCTGCCAGTCCCAATAATTGCGTAGCCTTGCCATACAGGACCACTCTGTAGAGGTGCCATCTCTACCATGCCATATATATTTTTTTTTCAATGAACTGCCGAAGCTTCGAATCTGACTTGGTCATTTGAGCTGTTTACGCATGTGTTGCATATGTAGTGTGCTGCTCTCAAGACAAATCAAGATTTACACAAGACAAATCAAGATTTACACAAGACAAATCAAGATTTGTTAAATCAAGATTTATTTCTCTGCTATATTGTTTTCTGATATCACTTGGATTATTCTGTTTCACATACTATGATACGTTATCTAGAAAGACAAATCTATTTTTCTATTGGATGTTAAAAGTATTAAATGCTGTAAAGAATGTTGCTTGAAAAGGCTTTTTTTTTTAAATTTTCTCAAAAGTTCTTTCGGATTAAAATGTTATACTGTGATTTGTGAACAGCCGAATATAGGCCTTCTGCCTTTATTTTTGGGCTCTTGTGTAATGTTCTGTTGTACTGACTCACTCTTGTGTAATGTTCTGTAGTACTGACTCACTCTTGTGTAATGTTCTGTAGTACTGACTCTTGTGTAATGTTCTCTCCCCAGTCTGGAGTTGCGGGATGGTTTTTCGAGTACAAGCTGATCTGTGAGCCGTGCGACTTCTCCAACAACCCACAACCTGTGAGGGTAAGTCACAAACACCAGCAAAAGCTCCAGCAAACAGTCTCCGTGGTGTAGTGGTAAGACACTCGCCTGGCGTTCCGCGAGCGCTATGTCATGGGTTCGTATCCTGGCCGGGGAGGATTTACTGGGCGCAATTCCTTAACTGTAGCCTCTGTTTAACTCAACAGTAAAATGTGTACTTGGATGAAAAAACGATTCTTCGCGGCAGGGGATCGTATTCCAGGGACCATAGGATTAAGGACTTGCCCGAAACGCTACGCGTACTAGTGGCTGTACAAGAATGTAACAACTCTTGTATATATCTCAAAAAAAAAAAAAAAAAAAAAAAAAAAAAAAAAAAAAAAAGCTTAAACTGATTCACTAAGAAATACAATGACGTAAGTAGTAACATTTCATTTCCTAAGACCATCAAGAGTCTTGAACTACCGGGGGTCCTTCCTTATTGTGGATGCTCGTGGTGAGGTAGGTAGAACGATGGTTCGCGGTTTTAGCAACCCTAGTTCGAGGCTCCTAATGATCACGGGGAATAAAATGGAAAAAAGAAAAACTGATAAAATGCTGAGGTTATATAATGGGATCGAATTCTCGTCTCCTGGAGTCCCAAAATGTTGTCTCAATATCTTATAAATTGTTCATCACGTTATTGTGATTTTATTGTGCGTAGTCAAAATGTTTTTGTAAGATAAGATAAAACATAACTCTAGATATTTAAACAAACTATTATCATTCTTTCCTGCTTGATTCCAAATTTATTGGAAGTGACTGTGTATGTCGAGGGTTCAAAGTCTTAAACATACACACACACACACATACACACACACACACACACACACACACACACACACACACACACACACACACACACACACACACACACACACACACACACACACACACACACACACGCGCACACACACACACACACACACACACACACACACACACACGTCAGTAGTTTCAAAGCGTTATATGACAAAGAGTGCTGGGAAGACGGGACACCACGAGCGTAGCTCTCATCCTGTAACTACACTTATGTAATTACACTTAGGTAATTACACACACGCACACACATATTTATATATATCTTAAATACCACATATGTAAGATCAATCCTGGAGTATGCGGCCCCAACATGGAGCCCGTACCTTGTCAAGCGCAAGACGAAGCTGGAAAAAGTTCAGAGATATGCCATTAGGCTAGTCCCTACATACATACATACATACATACATACATACATACATACATACATACATACATACATACATACATACATACATACATACATACATACAGAAACACATTCCAGTCTCGTCCTCACAGCATTACTTACCTAATTGTGCTTGCGGGGGTTGAGATTTGGCTCTTTGGTCCCCCCTCTCAACTGTCAATCAACTGGTGTACAGATTCCTGAGCCTACTGGACTCTATCATATCTTATATATATCTTATATATACCATGTGGCTAACCTTAGTATCATCCCCTCCCTCTCTCTCCCTCCACAGCTGGTGTACAGATTCCTGAGCCTACTGGGCTCTATCATATCTTATATATATCTTATATATACCATGTGGCTAACCTTAGTATCATCCCCTCCCTCTCTCTCTCTCCCTCCACAGCTGGTGTACAGATTCCTGAGCCTACTGGGCTCTATCATATCTTATATATATCTTATATATACCATGTGGCTAACCTTAGTATCATCCCCTCCCTCTCTCTCCCTCCACAGATGATGCATACTGGCTACTGGTATCTCGTGTCCAAGTTCATCGACTTCATCGACACGGTGAGTACACCCTCCCAGCTTGCTGGTCGATTAGTGTGTGTGTTCAACAACACCAGTTGAACTCACATATTCACTCACCCCCACATATATACCCGCACATCTTTATGTAACATGTGCTTTCACATCAGAGACGTTTATGTATCTTGTCCTAACTGGTTAGGTAATCACGATGGGGTCCAGGCCTGGACTCACGATGGGTCCAGGCCTGGACTCACGATGGGTCCAGGCCTGGACTCACGATGGGGTCCAGGCCTGGACTCACGATGGGGTCCAGGTCGACGGGACAAAGAAAGGAGTCGTCGCCGTGAGAATAATCGCTCGATGGTGTGATGGGGCTCAAGAGTTCTTGACATGTTGTGAATCTTATCAAACGGGTTATAAATATAAGTTATAAATTCAACTACGGGGCAGAAGATTCACGATTGTTATGTAAGATTGTTATGTCATTTGCCCCATTTGATTTGTTACAAATTGTTAGTAATGCTCACCTCAAAATCATACTTTGAAACACCTGCGCAGTTTAAGGGTTAAAATAAATTGTTCTGGGAACTGTACATATGAATATTGATCTATGTATCTTCATCCTGGGTTTTGCTAGCAAATTTAACATTGAATAATATTATGTAGAGGGGCTCAGTAACCTGTAGAGGGGCTCAGTAACCTGTAGAGTGACTCAGTAACCTGTAGAGGGGCTCAGTAACCTGTAGAGGGGCTCAGTAACCTGTAGAGGGGCTCAGTAACCTGTAGAGGGGCTCAGTAACCTGTAGAGGGGCTCAGTAACCTGTAGAGTGACTCAGTAACCTGTAGAGTGACGCAGTAACCTGTAGAGTGACTCAGTAACCTGTAGAGTGACGCAGTAACCTGTAGAGTAGCTCAGTAACCTGTAGAGTAGTTCAGTAACCTGTAGAGGGGCTCAGTAACCTGTAGAGTGGCTCAGTAACCTGTAGAGTAGCTCAGTAACCTGTAGAGGGGCTCAGTAACCTGTAGAGTGGCTCAGTAACCTGTAGAGTAGCTCAGTAACCTGTAGAGTAGCTCAGTAACCTGTAGAGTGGCTCAGTAACCTGTAGAGTGGCTCAGTAACCTGTAGAGTAGCTCAGTAACCTGTAGAGTGGCTCAGTAACCTGTAGAGTAGCTCAGAAACCTGTAGAGTAGCTCAGTAACCTGTAGAGTGGCTCAGTAACCTGTAGAGGGGCTCAATAACCTGTAGAGTGGCTCAGTAACCTGTAGAGGGGCTCAGTAACCTGTAGAGTGACGCAGTAACCTGTAGAGTGAAGCAGTAACCTGTAGAGTAGCTCAGTAACCTGTAGAGTGGCTCAGTAACCTGTAGAGGGGCTCAGTAACCTGTAGAGTGACGCAGTAACCTGTAGAGTGGCTCAGTAACCTGTAGAGTGACGCAGTAACCTGTAGAGGGGCTCAGTAACCTGTAGAGTGGCTCAGTAAACTGTAGAGTGGCTCAGTAACCTGTAGAGGGGCTCAGTAACCTGCAGAGTGGCTCAGTAACCTGTAGAAGGGCTCAGTAACCTGTAGAGTGGCTCAGTAACCTGTAGAGTAGCTCAGTAACCTGTAGAGTGGCTCAGTAACCTGTAGAGGGGCTCAGTAACCTGTAGAGTGGCTCAGTAACCTGTAGAGTGAAGCAGTAACCTGTAGAGTAGCTCAGTAACCTGTAGAGTGGCTCAGTAACCTGTAGAGGGGCTCAGTAACCTGTAGAGTGACGCAGTAACCTGTAGAGTGGCTCAGTAACCTGTAGAGTGACGCAGTAACCTGTAGAGGGGCTCAGTAACCTGTAGAGTGGCTCAGTAAACTGTAGAGTGGCTCAGTAACCTGTAGAGGGGCTCAGTAACCTGCAGAGTGGCTCAGTAACCTGTAGAAGGGCTCAGTAACCTGTAGAGTGGCTCAGTAACCTGTAGAGGGGCTCAGTAAACTGTAGAGTGGCTCAGTAACCTGTAGAGTGACTCAGTAACCTGTAGAGTGGCTCAGTAACCTGTAGAGGGGCTCAGTAACCTGTAGAGTAGCTCAGTAACCTGTAGAGTAGCTCAGAAACCTGAAGAATAGCTCAGTAACCTGTAGAGTGGTTCAGTAACCTGTAGAGTGGTTCAGTAACCTGTAGAGTAGCTCAGTAACCTGTAGAGTAGCTCAGTAACCTGTAGAGTGGTTCAGTAACCTGTAGAGTGGTTCAGTAACCTGTAGTTACTGTACAGGAGTAACCTGTAGAGGACTCAGTAACCTGTAGTTACTGTACAGGAGTAACCTGTAGAGGACTCAGCTGCCTCAAGATACCTTCAGGTGGAGACGCTGGAGAGTATGGTCCGCTCTTCATGGTAGTCCTCTATAGACAGTCTCAAGACTAATTGTCTTTATTTCTTTTGCTTCCAGTTGTTCTTCGTGTTGCATAAGAAGTACGAGCATATATCTGTTCTTCACGTCAGCCATCACGCCCTGATGCCCCCTAGTGTGTGGTATGGCATACGCTACCAGCCAGGTACCTGTTTTTTTGACACGTGTGTGTGTGTGTATACTCACCCTAGATGTCCTTCCAGGGTTGCGTGTGTGTGTGTGTGTGTGTGTGTGTGTGTGTGTGTGTGTGTGTGTGTGTGTGTGTGTGTGTGTGTGTGTGTGTGTGTGTGTGTGTGCTTGGGGGATTGTTCTCGCCTCTTTATGCCCTGTAGGATCGAGCACCATCTCATCTACTCCGCCCTTCCTGTTACCGGAGATCCAATGCAATGATTCCAGTCAACATTTTACATCATATCTTCTTTTGAAGCTGTGAAAGATATTGGCTTCTCATTTAATTGATTTTATTTTCCTGTTTCTCTTTCGCTAAAGAATAATGCTGTCAGGCCTTTATGGGGTCAAATACCATGACCTCTTGCTCTATTGGTATTCAATATGAGCATTTTCCTTCTTTCTCTCTATTAATATTCATAAGTATTGCATATCTCTCTATCATGTCTCTCTCTCGCTCTCTCTTGCTTCCTTCCTAGTGTGGATAGGTACAGCTTTCCCATATGACGTAATTTTGGGGTGCGTCTCGTTTCAAATTTTAGAACCTTATGAAGATTTCTTCTGGGCCATTTGATGTGAGTGCTTGACGATGGGGCTTCCTGCTCTAGGACTGGTCTCACGTAGGTGGTGTACTGTGATCTCTTAATTAGGTTCCTGAATGATGTGTTAACCTTTGTCAGTGTAGAGTGTGCTGCTGATGTTATCCTGTTTGTATGAGCCTCCAGAATTAGAATTGGAGTTATGCCTACTTCTAATTTTTTGTTTTTTTTTAGCCATTCGCTTATCCTGTTTCTCACTCTATTTCCTCCTGAAATTCCTTTTTTGAGTTTGCCTCGACGATCTCCTCTTTCCTTTACCTGCGGCACTTTGTTCTGGTTGGATGTGACTCCAGCTCCCGGGCCCCAGTTCCGTCTGGTAGTGCGCTATTCTTCATTGTGAACACCGGCTCTTCGTCTATCCTGTCAACACCCTTTTATATCTTTCATGTTATCATAACCCTTTGATTAGCCTTTCCTCCCCTCGTGAGGAGTGTGAGTGGACACCCTGCTGGTGCCTTGTGCTCGAGAGTTGGTTTTATTTAGCTTGTAAATGACGTAAATGGCTTCTCTGTCTGTGTAAATCATGTCTTAATACTTGTAAGTTTACCCTTATGCTTCAGTACGGCTGGTTGTAGTTTGTTTGTAAATTGTTTACCTGTGCACCATAAAGCTACATTTCTAGAAGGATGTATATCTTGATGACTAGAAACAGCAGTTGGAGTTAGAACTTGGTGTCTTGTGTGTGTGTGTGTGTAACTTAGTGTAGCAGCATATAGATTGCTTGCTCTATTGTATTAGAATCAATACGTCTCATCAGCATAATTCCCAATACGTAAATTTAAATTGATTATCAGCTTATTAAAGAATGTTACAACTCTGAGAGGGATAAATAGAAACCCATCCCTTAAGGATTTTGTAAATTTTAGTGACTATTACAAAAAGCCAGAGGTTGATGTCGCCAGCTTAAGGCCTCTAGTGGTATTGTCATCCACACTTCCGTGGAAATAAACGATAGAGCTTCGGCCTCTAGAGGTAGAGGAGTTCGAGTCTCATAGACCCCAGGAAAATAGAAGGAAAGTAATAATGATTATTTTTTTCCTCTCCATCAGGAGGGCACGGTAGCTTCATGGGGTTCCTGAACGCCTTCGTCCACGCTGTCATGTACTCGTACTACCTGCTGGCGGCCATGGGGCCCCGAGTCCGTCCCTTCCTCTGGTGGAAGAAGTACCTCACCACCCTCCAGATGGTCCAGTTCACAGTCGTCTTCTTCCACGCTATTGCGGTGAGTCTTTTTCTTATACTTCAATGATCATTTGACGAGAAAACTTTTCCTTGTGGCGCAAGTGTCATGTCAGGGCGTTCCGTTCATGGCGATATGAACGGAGCTTGGCGCCGTTGTGTTGACCGCTAATGACTTACCCTGGTTGTTGGTCCTTGCAGCTGGCGTTCGTGGAGTGCGACGTTCCTCCCGTGCTACTACGATGGCTTTGTGGCTTCGCTATCATGTTCTTCGTCCTCTTCACTGACTTCTACATCAAGGCGTACCGGAAACGCGGGATTTCCAAGGTCCAGTAAATTCCTTTGTTATTTTCTGATTAGCATTCCACTCCATTTTTCACCGTAAATGAGTAATTTGAGACATTTTTGCAGGTATATATATATATATATATATATATATATATATATATATATATATATATATATATATATATATATATATATATATATATATATATATATATATAAATTTCTCATTTGCCAATTTCCTTGAGTATAATATACCCAGATGAATATACTTGAATTCTTTTTGCAAATTTGTGTTTGAAAATAATTATTACTACATATATAATGCATGTACTTTGATTTTTTTTCTTTTATAAAAAAAAAATATATATATATATGGGGCGGCATGGGAATTTTGGCATCAACTTGAGTGTAACGAAACCTTCTTCCTCAGGGCGACGGTCTTCCTAACGTCTGCTACATCGGCTCGCCATCCGGAGCTTCGAACTCAGTCTCGAACAAGACATTCGGCGACGCCCGCAACAGGAAGCCCGAGGGGATTAATAACGGCATCCGCAACGGGTTACCCAACGGTGTTGCGCAGACATCCTCCAACGGGGGCGTGGTTGAGTTCGTGTCGTCTCACTCTCCTCCACACCTGAAGGACGACACGAGATTACGAAGTCGCTAGGGGAAGGCGTCTCTTCGCTAGGGGCAATCTAGTTTCCGCGAAGTCAGGGCCACCGCTCAGCTATGAACTTTGTCCAGGATAAAGATAAGATGTTTAGTCCGGATCATTTGGTCAACACACACACACACACACACACACACACACACACACACACACACACACACACACATACACACACACACAGCCTCGCGCTTGAGCTATACCTCCAGTTAACGTTAGTCACACACCTGGCTTTAGCCACACACACCTGACAAGTCAAGAGTACTGTACCTGGTGAGTCGGCATCCACACACCTGCGTAGGAGACAACTACACACACACACACACACACACACACACACACACACACACACACACACACACACACACACACACACACACACACACACACACACACACACACACACACTCACTCACACATACACACACACACACACACACACACACACACACACACACACACACTCACTCACACACACACACACACACACACACACACACACTCACACATACACACACACACACTTACACACACACACACAAGTTGTACTTTTATTGTAGCAGATTGTAGAGGCAAACTCCATTCATGACTTTAAAAGCAGGAATGATAGGGAATGATAGGGAAATAGGGCCAGGAGTCATTGCACATTAGACAACCAACGGCTAGAAAAGCAGAGTCCAAGAGCTAAGAGCTCGATCCTGCAGGCACAAATAGGTGACTACACACGCTTGCTGATCCAGCAACCACATTCCATCAGTCAATATCGTCATACACCCTTCGCGTCACAACGGCATATCTGCCCAGTCGAAAAAAAAATCCCAAGCTTTTCCCTAAAAAATTCTCAAAAGTTCAAAATTCCCAAAAATAATATCGTATTCAACCAACAATTTAGAAGGCGAGCCTGAGAAAGAAACAAACAAACAAATCCAGTATTTCTTACGCTTAGTATAGAATATGTACTAAATTGTGTCTATGACTGCAGACGTTAGGCCTATGATTACTCATTTAGGCCTAGGGCGGGTCTTGCCTACGTCCTTTAAAATTCCAATTGCATAAATCGTGGGGGAAATGTATTAATTTATTCAGTTTTGTAAGGGACAGGATGCCTGCGTGTATATGCACTTCAGCGTTATATCGAGGTTTTTCTCCCCCAACCCCCCAATCCTAAGGTCGACCTACTGACCCTCCCCAGGATGCAACCCCCATAACATTTGCCTAACTCCTGAGTACCTATTTACTGCTAGGTGAACAGATGCATTAGGTGAAAGGAAACGTGGCCAATTAGATTCTGTCGCATCCGGGGAATCGAACTCGGGATTCCAAATTGTTAGTCGAGAACGAAGCCAACTGCGGATTACATGAGTGAAAAACTCATACATCTCTACTACACTTTTTATAGTTGGTGTATTTCTTGTATTTTACAGTTGATGTAATTTTAGCAGGATGAGTTTGGGTGTGGATTGACCAGTCTGTAGTGGTCGTTCACCTGCACACGGCCCACTCTGCCCTTAACAACGGGCCCACTCTGCCCTTAACAACGTTCAAATAGCACGCTATGGTTGCTCGACCCATTTAAAGTACGGAAACCTATTCGTGTGAATTATAAGCTGATAATTTAAAAATAATGTGTACATAGATAATCTTGGTCTATACTGTTCTTTATAAGGATATTATAGTTATATGTTTCCTGTTGGCCTTATAGTTATGAGATGATATATTGTAAGAGTGTGAGTGTGAGTGTGTGTGTGTGAGTGTGAGTGTGAGTGTGTATGTGTGTGAGTGTTAGTGTGTGTGTGTGAGTGTGTGTGTGTGTGTGTGTGAGTGTTAGTGTGTGAGTATTAGTGTGTGTGTGTGTGTGTGTGTGTGTGTGTGTGTGTGTGTGTGTGTGTGTGTGTGTGTGAGTGTTAGTGTGTGTGTGTGTGTGAGTGTGTGTGTGTGTGTGTGTGTGTGTGTGTGTGCAACGGGCAGTTATCCTACATAACATATCTAGTTATCCAGTTATCGTGTCCTGCATAACATACTGTTATCAGTGTAATCCTCCAAGCTGTAACTCACGTGTAATTTTATTTTATGTGTATTAATGTGTATTAATGTGTATGTTATGATCTGTTTGTGTACATAGTTTCCCGACCCAGTATTTCCACCTCTGTGGCTTCCGAAGACTTTTATCTTCTTTGAAATCTCTGAGGTCTGTAAACTGATCATTCTGAAATATATATATACCATATATTTTTTTAAGAAATATATAATATTAGTGGATGTCACCTGTTAAGTTATAGTGAGGACCCTTAGCCTCGGTGAGGAGAACATATGGCATTCAAGGAAGATCTGCATTTTGTATATTGTTTTATGTGTGACCTTTTGCCTCAGAGCAATGATCATTGCTCCCCTCCCCCCCGGTCAGGCGTGCAGGTCAATCCTTGATGCCATTATGTTGTGTTCCTCCCTCTAACTATATGTATCAAAGATAAATAAATACTGTTGTTATTTGTCTCTATTACCAAAACATTACCTCTCATCACTGGTTAGAGAGAGAGAGAGAGAGAGAGAGAGAGAGAGAGAGAGAGAGAGAGAGAGAGAGAGAGAGAGAGAGAGAGAGAGAGAGAGAGAGAAAGTGAGAGGTTAGAGAAGGGGTCAGGATGTACAGGATAAAAAACCCAGCCAAAGACAGCTTCCTAGGAGAGGAAAGACAAAGGTAAACAAAGTAAACAGAGAAGGGAAGGGCAGTGAACAGGAAACAAAGCACCGCTAAATTTAGAGACACGAAGAACTCTAGGATCAGTGAGGAAAAATAACACAATTACTCACCCCCCCCCCCCCCACCCTTCCCAACATCCCCCCCCCCAAAAAAAAAAAAAAAAATTAATTGGGTAAAAGAGGAGCCTTAATTTGTAAGGTTCCTCTCCTCTCCTTCAACTGAAGAGGGGGTATATATATATATATATATATATATATATATATATACAGCTTATTTCGAGACACAAAGAGACTAAAAAGTGACTAAAATAATAAAACTTCATTAAACAATATTCAAAATATTAAAGACCCAACAACTTACTAACAGAAGAAAAAATTACTGTATACACAATGGAGTCGAGGCCTCGGAGCTGTTGAACTCCGGGTCTCAGTCTAGCAGCGTGGATTTGGTCTAAAACCACTGTCAGTCAGTTCAGTGAAATCAGTGACAGTGAAAGGGTGACTCGAGGATTTACAGTGACATCGTATCACACAGGAGGTAACTTGCCTAAAGGAGGGAGTGCCTGCTTGTAAGGTAAGAGATACCCACGTGTTCACAGTTACGGTGTTTTAGAGTATCGTGAGGTATTCCCCACGTAGCAAACATTACACCGCTCGAACACTTTTTTATATAGACTACACCAGGCCTGCCAACCCACCCTCGGGTCAGGGTCGTTAGAGGAGAGGTTGTTCCTCTACTCATTCATCAATTCTATCACACTGCGTAATACAAACAGATTTATTCTCGTATATAAATTATTATTATACAATAAGATTCAAGTTATAGTTAGGCGTTAGTTAGGTTAGGTGTTTAGGTTCTAATGTTGATTGTTTGTATTTGAAGGGCGTGGGAGAAGCATTTCAACCCGTCCTCACACTAGGCTGTTTAAAGCAGCGGCCGTCCTCCCCAGACACACTCATCAATTTTAACACACTGTGAATTCAAAATTTGGTTTGTTCTCGTATATAAATTAATATTATTATACATGAAAGTATAATATATACTATATAATACATATAGTTCTAAGTATAGTAATATATACTATAATACATATAGTTCTATGTATAGTTAGGCGTAGGTTAGGTGTTGAGGTTCTGATATCGATTGTTTCTATCTGAAGTACGTGGGTGAAGCATTTACAGATTTGGGGTTCGAACAGAGGTTGTCCGCGAAGCACTGCTCGTTAATCCAGCCGCCAATCCCCCCCCCCCTCCCCCAGTCACCCGCCAAACTCCCTGTTTATGAATGAAAAGCGGTTTACACACGACTCACAACTGCTGACGTTCGAACATATCCGAAACAAGTGCTTCACTGACGAATTTTGTTCAATGCTTCACCCACGAATTACAAATACAAATAATCGCCAACAGAACCTAAATACCTAACATAACCTAACCAGTGCCTGGTTAGGTTATGTTAGGTGATGAAAAATGTTAGAAGGATGACGGTGAAATATTTATAACCATATACACGATATGCTTATATATAATAATATTAATTTATATTTGAGAAAAGTTCTGTTTTGAATGAACAGAACATTAAAATTGATGAATGCGTCTTTGGGGTCGACCGCTGGATGGAATGGACTTGGTCTGAGAACGGGTTGATTTATGAGTGAAAAACGGTTTACACAAGATTCATAGCTGATGACATTCGAACATTTCCCGAACAGTGCTTCGCTGACGACCACTGTTTGAAACGCAATTCTGTAGATGCTTCACCCACGTATTTCAAATACAAATAATCGCCCACAGAACCTAAAAACCTAACCTAACCTAACCTAACCTAACCTAACCTAACCTAACCTACACCTAACCTACACCTAACCATACACAGTAATTTAACATATATACAAATATTAATGTTTATATGAGAGCAAATCGATTTTTAATCCGGAATACGTTAAAATTGGGGGAGGGCCGCTGTTATAACGAGTCTAGCTGACCTCAGAACGGTATGCGCAATTACATTACAACCCTGAATTCGGGCCGGGATCCACTTAGCAATTACTTACGAAACCTGTACATCTTTCCTCAATCATGGTGACTTTGTTTATGGTTATATAAACAGCTTATGAGCTCCGAAGTGTTATGAGGTTGTTTATAACAATAATAACCTCGGGTTGTGAGGTTTCCAGGATTGTAAACCTGTTTAATATATGTAAACCTGTAATGAGGTTTCCACAGTGGTTGCGTGAAGGCTTGACGAAGCCTGGTTCAGGTCCGAGGCTTCACCACTCCGTTCGAAATACAAATGTTTTGCCTAAACAGAAAAGTGTGACCCCAACCAACCCACCTAACCTCTGCGAGGTCGAGTCATGGAAAACGTCACTGTTACATTAATTTTTAGTAATACATAACGCTTTACCAGACTGGTCGATTCCATAAAAAAATGCCACGTTTCAGGAAGCTGAAGTAACCCCCTTTGAAACATACAAAGTTTAAGTCAATATTTACAAAACTTGGGCCTGAAACCCCCCCTTTTACTCCCATTTTAATCCTGAAATCCAGCTCTTGACTCTCTTACTGACGCCAGAGGATTACCCAGTATGGGCCCCAAACCCCCTCCCCCCTTTCCCAGACTGTCGAAACCAATACACACCTCCACCACCACCATCACTACAACCTCTACCACCACCATCACTACAACCTCTACCACCACCATCACTACAACCTCTACCACCACCATCACTACAACCTCTACCACCACCATCACTACCACCACCACCATCAGTCCTATTATCTTCCAGTGACTTGAAAAGATATCAGTAGCTTGGTTTTACTTTACATGTTGATAGCTAGGAACCATTAATATCATAAATCTAATCTAGCAAATATATTTGTAGCTATTCAGAGATAGTTACATAAAACCCCCTTTATTTGGTTCATAATACACTCAAAGGGGTTTGGATAGCCCCTTCCTCCCTCCCCCTTTTCCCTCAGATTAAGAACCCGTTATTTGAATTAAAATTTCGGCGCTTAATTCCTGCTTGATGTCAATATTTCTTATATATTGTACATCTGATTGGCAGCTCCACAGTCCGGCCTGTATCCCCGTCTGGCTCCACAGTCCGGCCTGTATCCCCGTCTGGCTCCACAGTCCGGCCTGTAGCCCCGTCTGGCTCCACAGTCCGGCCTGTATCCCCGTCTGGCTCCACAGTCCGGCCTGTATCCCCGTCTGGCTCCACAGTCCGGCCTGTATCCCCGTCTGGCTCCACAGTCCGGCCTGTATCCCCGTCTGGCTCCACAGTCCGGCCTGTATCCCCGTCTGGCTCCACAGTCCGGCCTGTATCCCCGTCTGGCTCCACAGTCCGGCCTGTATCCCCGTCTGGCTCCACAGTCCGGCCTGTATCCCCGTCTGGCTCCACAGTCCGGCCTGTATCCCCGTCTGGCTCCACAGTCCGGCCTGTGACTCATCAGACCGTTCACAACGTTCCTAAAAATAATGTACTGTACTTAATTGTCTGAACCTAACCTAAATGAGGACCCACGAATAGAAAACGTGACCTCACATAAATTTTCCGAGTCTCTGTGATTTTTACTATTAGGTTTTTGACCTGTGGGGGGGGGGGGGGAATTTATACGTCAAAAGCACGTCCTCACGACGTACCATTCGTGAGGACGGGTTGTACTCGTCCAGTACACTGGTTACATGAGTCATTGTTCCGTTCCTTCGGTGTGAAAGTTGAGAGAACTCAAGAAGGGAACTATCAGGGGGAAAGCGCCAAGTCATTACGACTATATAGCACTTGGAAGGGTTCAGGATAAGGATTTGGGATGGGACGGGGGGAAGGAATGGTGCCCAACCACTTGGACGGTCGGGGATTGAACGCCGACCTGCATGAAGCGAGACCGTCGCTCTAACTCAAGAGAAGACCTTATGACAAGGAGGAGTTAATACTCATTGTCGGGACAGGAAGCCTGGACTTCGGGCTTTGTATTGACGTCCCTCCAAGGTCGCAGTGCTGACTTAGGCCACAATACTGATCTTCTCCAGGGTGCTTATTTTACTGCTGGGTGAACAGAGACATCGGGTGAAAGGAAACGTGTTCAACCATTTCTGTACCGTCTGGAGATCGAACCCTGGAACCCCGATTGGGAGCCGAGGCTGTAGACCACTGCACTGCAATATGCAATGTACTTTTGACAAGCCGTAGGCTTCCTGTCCTCGCCGAGACCACTAGAAATGATCGCCCTCAAGTAAATTCAGGTAACTTGACGTTTCCATTCTCGTAGTACGGGTCTACGAGACTCGGAGGGTCTTGTAATATGCTTCGTTACGTTTTCGACTCACAAGCGGAAATCCCAGGTTCGTATCCTGGAACAGAAATGGTTAGGCACCTAATGCCTCTGTTCACCTTGCAGTAAATAGGTTCCAGGGAGTTAGTCACTGTTGTGTCGGCGGGGGGGGGGGTTGCATCCTGGGAAAGGTCAGAATAAAGGTCAGGGTAGTACAGTCGGGTTCATTCTCGTCCCACAATCGAGATTCAGGGTTCGAATCCTGGGCGGGACAGAAATGGAATTAATTTATATTCTTATACGTCTAGATAAGTATTTTATCCTCGCTATTGAGAACGTGGGAGCCGTGAGAATATGTTAGCGCGTTCTTACCATCATTTTACATGTTAGCATGTATTTACTGTTGTTGACGTTTGCAAATAATCCGTTCTCTCTAGCATAAAATGAATGAGTTTGAAGAAAACGAAAACTTTTACAGCACTAACTAATATATTATTTTAATAAAAATTAGTTCTTACATTATTTCTCTGATTATTTTGGTATTTATATTTCATACATGATTTATATTTCATACATTTATATGAAATACTGAGTTTTGTAAAAATATGAGATGAGTGATGCGTACAGGCGCCGGTTGGGTTCCTTTAGAGTCACTAAGTGAATACAAGAATGTGGTTATTTTACTGAATAGATCTCTGAACTACTGTATGCAAGCATTCATATGTCTACTTTGGAGGAAATCCAACGCAGTGACACAGAAATAGTCCCAAAACTAGACAACTCTTATACCAGGAAAAGTTGAGGTCCTCAGGATTAACAACACTACAAATCAGACACAACAAGGCTGATTCCCATTGTTTGGCTCCAGGACGCTTGAGTTACTGAGGTCCCTCTAGGCCAACTAATGATCGTTCCCAGGAATGCAACCCACAACTGTTGCCTAATTCCTCGGTACCTAACTTCCTGCTGTGTGAGCAGAAGCATCAGGTGAGAGGAAACGTGCTCAATCGTCCTAGTGTCCCCCGTCTAGAAATTACAACAGTCCCTGCGTTGTAGGGAGAGGACAAGAGGTGCAGCTTCAACAAGCTGCAGTAAATATTGGACAGAAAACGGGCGACAGCTTCTTTTTACTCATAGGATAGGATAATAGCAACCCGTCCTCGACTCGAGTCCATTCCATTCAGCTGCCGACCCCACAGACCCCATATCTAAAGTCTATTACCCAGCCCGTCCTCCAAACATTAGTGCTTTAACAGTGAAATTATTGAAGACGTAATAGACCTTAGATATGCCGCTGGCTTACTGTCCCCGCCGAAGCAGACCTTATATGTGATGGTTCCACGTTGCTTGGAGATGACGAGGCGTGTCTAGCGTGTTTGTATCAGCGTGAGATAAAGAAAATGAGTAAACGTGAAAGATTTCGCTAAGGTCCTGTGGCCCAGCGGTCCGTGCGTCGTCGGCTCACACTCCAGGGTCCCGGGTTCGTTTCGCATTTTAGGACAGCGATGGTTGGGGACTTTCTTTCGCCTTATGCCTCTGTTCATCCAGGAGAGGACAGTATAGTTGGCCTAGAGAGACCTCGATAGGCATCCTGTCCCCGCCAATAATCATTCCGATGATCTTCTATGGGGAATCAATAATGAACGGTGATTTTACATATTTGAAGACATTCTACACAATACGGTGAGCAATGTATAGACTTGGAAATGTTTAAAGTATCTATGGTTCTAAGTATATCTACGGAGAAACCCTACTGTGCGGTGTTGTAAGCATCTACGGTGTGCAAGGAACTCTTGGATACGCGAAACTACTTCACTTGAAGCTACTTTCTCAGCCCTTCCTGTGCCATACAAGCCCGCCTGAGTTTTTTTAACGTTTACCTTCATTGCTTTGCATCAATTCTTCGCCACTTGGAACAGTTGGAGAACGTCTGCTCATCTCCACCTCTCGGATCACTCTTGCCTCAAGACCAATAAGCTGATTCGTAGCCCCCATCCCTATGAGGAGTTACGTGACCTCAGGTCATGGTCTGACTGGCGGATCGATACAAAACTTGGCCAAACAGGTCACAGGTACTGGCACCCATGACTTGCCCCTTTCTGACCGGGCACACAAATCTCTGCCATAGGCGGACACTACTAGTCGCCATATTTGAAATCACACAGCCTATAGGGCCTATAGGCTACACTCTCCCACTCACCCTTATCAAGTTTACAAATAATAGTAACTGTGTCAGCCAGCCAGAGGCTTAGAGGCCAAGCTAAGGTGCTTGTTATCTGCCATTTTCTTATTCCGAGCTTTCCAAGTTGGAATGTTTACGTTTGTGTGAGTGAGGAGTGGCCAGCCTCCATGAGAGCGTCTGCCCAAATTGGCAAGAATCTTCTGTAAGTTTATCTCGTGTGCCCGTGAGGGTTAGTACATGATGCATCAATGCATTTACGTGATGCATCAATGCATTTACGTGATGTATCAATGCATTTACGTGATGCATCAATGCATTTACGTGATGCATCAATGCATTTACGTGATGCATCAATGTATTTACGTGATGCATCAATGCATTTACGTGATGCATCAATGCATTTACGTGATGCATCAATTCATTTACGTGATGGATCAATGCATTTACGTGATGCATCAATGCATTTACGTGATGCATCAATGCATTTACGTGATGCATCAATGCATTTACGTGATGCATCAATGTATTTACGTGATGCATCAATGCATTTACATGATGCATCAACATGTATACATGAGAGTATGTGCATGAGCGTCCTGAGTGAGTTTTGAATTGCAACAGAGAAGTGGGAATTGTATGAAAACATCACAAGTATAATTATATGGTTTTATTATCAAATATTCCTCTATAATCTAGACCTTCCACACAAGTTATGAAACGGCAGAGTACTCGTATAAGGAAAGTCTAATACTGTTTCAGTATCCTTAAAACTCGGTCATGCAAGACATATATAAGGAGAAGTGAGACATCACAACTCCACGAGAGCATTCTAAACATCTGTAAAAAGTATAAGTAGGTGTTTGGGTGACTATTAGAATATGTTAAGTAATCCGTACTCGCAGTAGTGGGAGAGCGGAGACAGGATTCACGAACCCATTGAACGAGAGTTGTTGGTCTTATCTACATCTTGGGGCGGCTTATAGTGAGTCAGTTTACGAGCTCCGAGGCTCTACGAGAGCGTAGAATAATAATCTTGGGGTGCGGAGGCCGCGTAGCGCGTCGGAGGTCGTAAATCAACTCGTCCTCTTTAAAATAACGTCGCTTTTCGCTCGTATGCGCGGCCAAAAATAAACTTAATTTGACATGAAATCGGCTCACAAAAGGGATGTACTGTCCCGTTTTCTGTTTGAGTCGTCTGGCTTACTCGGTAAGGTTAGGAAAGGAAACTTTCAATTAACAGTTTTCATAACGTTTTGAAACTTTAGGAGAATTTCCTGTCGTCCTAACCTATCAGAGGACCCTTAACTTACTGTATTGGAAAAAAAAAATCCCAAATTTATTTTCCTTTTTTTTCCATTTTTAAATTACATCTATTTTCGGCCATACGGGCAAACGGCTAAATTCAGACGTAATGAGTAAGAGGACAGGAGTAACAGTACTTACGCCAACATCTATAAACACAGACCGAGCCGCCATAATGGCGATAAGAGTTTTAGAATAAGTGGACAAGTAAGGGTTTGGTGAATTCTAACTCTGTTCCTCCCACTTTATAATGCCCAGTTGCTACCTCTAACATGAACTGCTGGTACGTGCCTTATCTTCTAATGATACAACAAGGGTTCGACAAGATTAAAAAGAGGGTTTAACGTGAGTAAAGAGATTCTATCGAGCGTAAAAGAATGTATAACGAGCGTAAAGAGGATATAACAAGAGTAAAGAATGTATAACGAGCGTAAAGAGGATATAACAAGAGTAAAGAATGTATAACGAGCGTAAAGAGGATATAACAAGAGTAAAGAATGTATAACGAGCGTAAAGAGGATATAACAAGAGTAAAGAATGTATAAGAAAAGGATATAATGTATAACAACTAAACCTTATTGGTACACTTGGCAGGATTCGAAGTGGCAGTTCTACAGCCTTCAAAAAATTCATTTAATTTGTAACCTTCAAATACCTAATAAAGCACAACGAAAGACAAAAGGAAGGGGGGTGGGGGTGGTAGGAGAAAAACACACAGAAACAGTATTGGAGGGGGACCTAAACATTCCCTCTAATGCGTTATGCGTGGTTTCCTCCGAGGCTAAGGGTCCCCCTTCTTCCAGCCAGAGGTGGTACTCCCACAATAAACAAAAATTGATCTCATATATTTAGACTAGTTCATCTAGTCTTGCCAACGTTCGTCATATGCAATGTCAGGCAAGTCTGTAAAAAAAAAATTCCTTTGGTGAAAAAATATACTTTAAAGTCAACGTCAATTCAGACCAGTCAGTCTTGTACTTCATGGCTTTTGCCTCTCAATTCTCGTAAGAACATAAGAACATAAGAACAAAGGCAACTGCAGAAGGCCAATTGGCCCATACGAGGCAGCTCCTATTTATAACCACCCAATCTCACTCATATAAATGTCCAACCCGCGCTTGAAACAACAAATCTCGTCTTTTTATCTTCCCCCCCCCCCCCTGTTACAGTTTTTAAGTTCCCCACTTAATGTACTTATTTGTTTTTGGCTAGGCAGTTAATAGTTTGTGTATATTAGTCGGCGTGCTGCCGACTCCTGACATTGTGTTGGTCTGTGTCTCCAGCAGTTGTCTGGAAGGCGAAGGACTTGTTGAATACGGCAGCGTTTGATATTTCGATGGATTCGTTGATGTGGCCGACGAGGCGTTGGTCTTCCCTCTCCCCGTACACACTGGAGAGCTTGGGGATGCAGGTCAGGCTGCCTTGAGCCTGGCGAGACAAAAATAAGAAAAATATCATTGCCGAGGAAAAGTGGTAAGATAGAACGATTAAATAACGCGTGAATGAGGGACGACGGCTACAGTGATGGGGTGTGAGGACAGGAGTGAAGGACGGGTGTTCATCCACTTGCACTATCGAGGATCGAACGCCGACTCTGCAAGAAAAGCGTCGGTCGCTGTGCCGACCAGTCCAAGTGGATGGCGTGAAATTTCCGAGTTGAAGATGAAAGGCTTGACGTCTACACGATTGAATTTAAATAGGGTTGAAATAGGTTTACTGAGATGTAAATACACACAAAGGGATGAGGTAGCTCAAGCCATTCTCACCCCGTTCAGTACAACGTGTTATATATATATAATATATATATATATATATATATATATATATATATATATATATATATATATATATATATATATATATATATATATATATATATATATACACATCACAAACAATAAGCATATTACCGAACATTCTGAGTGATTAACATATACATTTCTTATCAACATGATGAAACTAAAATTAGACAGCTTTTCCACATAATAAAGAATGACGAATTTTCCGTTTACCTTTCTCTTGGCCTTGTGTCTGTAGGCTTTAATGTAGAAGTCAAGGAAGAGGATGAGGAAGATGACGGCCAGACCGAGTATGACTCTCATGAGAGGAATCCCCACCGGACACCCAGTCACTATCGTCTGTGGACGAGGTAAACATTGCATGCCCGAAACGCTTTGCGTAATAGTGGCTTTAGGCATTGTATGTACTAGCTCTACCTATAAGTCAACCAATCTTTGTAAAAATTTATTGCATGTATGTACCTTACCTAAATAAACATTTTATTTTATTTTTTTTTTATTATTAACACAAGTTGATATCATGTGGGCAAGGGAACACGAGGTCAAATTGACATTATTAATGAATTATTGACACTGGCATACAGAAGTCATGCTGTAATTTGTCCATGAATAATTGATCAAAAGATCATTGCAGTGGGGTTGAAAATGAAGAGACCCGAAACACACATTTGGAAAATATAAGGAAGGACGAGACGTTTCGGTCCATCCTGGACGACTTGGTAGTCGTCCAGGATGGACCGAAACGTTTTAGCTTCATTTATTTTCAGACGTGTGTGGGTTTTATGTGTATACATACATGTATTAAACACAGGTGGCACATTTTCTAATTACGGAAACTCACTATCGTCAAGTTAGGCTATATTAGATTATACTAAATAACGCTGGGCTATGTTAGATTGTATTAGATTGACTGAGGTAAGGACGGAATAGTTTTGGTAGGTTTCAATGCAGCAAAATATCCGTGAGCGAGCCGTGTCATGTACGAGATGACCTGTATATTAGACACGTACCAGGGCGGCGTGGGTGAACATCATTACGAACTGGACCATTTGGAGGGTGGTGAGGTACTTCTTCCACCAGAGGAAGGGACGAACTCGGGGCCCCATGGCCGCCAGCAGGTAGTACGAATACATCACCACGTGAACGAAGCAGTTGAGGAACCCGAAAAACGTCGTTTGGCCACCTACGAAAAAGGGGGAAAAAAATTAGACACTTTTGTAATTTAGTCGCTAAATGTTTTTTGAGAATAGTGAGTAGGAGGTCCACACTGCCAGCAAAATTCAACTCGGGCACCAAGAGTCCTGGCACTGCTACAGTGACATTGGCGTCCACAATGCTGGTTCAGTCACGCGTGGCACTGTGCCGAGGATGTAGGCACCCCCGCCCCCCCCCCTAGCAATAAACTGTTGCAGAACAGGCGAGAACAACTCTTCACCAGCACGACGGAAGAACAGCCGCATTAACACCAAATAACACCAGGGAACGACAGGAATGCGTGGCTTAAATGTTAACCATAAACTCGTCGTGCTCCGGCAACAGATAACAGTGAAACGACTGTGAAACCTCGTCACTGTTGCCTGTTGCTGCCCGAGTGACGAGGTCACAGTGAGAGAAGTGGATGCTGGAGCTCAAAAAGATGACAACAAGATACAATCAACAATCTCGACTACAAGATACAATCAACAATCTCGACTACAAGATACAATCAACAATCTCGACTACAAGATACAATCAACAATCTCAATGCTCATAGCCGAGTTGAGAGAGCTACCGACTCACCCACGTGGAGTCTACGGTTCGAGACCCTATACCAACCAGGTGAATGGAATGATAACTCTATACTTCAAAATAATTGAATCAGTGATATCAATGATAGACGTTAACCCTGGAAACACAAACCGAAACTGTCTTTATTTTCCGCTTGTTACAACTTGTAATAAAGTTGTTACATCTTAGCTTAACGTGTTTATGACGTATTAGAACGTTGTTACAATTTGCTATATTGGTTGTTATAACTGGTTAGGTGGTGTTAAAACTTGTTCGAATGTTGTACCAACGTCGTAGTTTCGGTGTGTGTTTCGCGGGTAAGGGCCTGCAAACAAACACTCCAGAATTAACAATGACCGATTTGCCTATGAAATTGGCTGTAAATGGGAACCAATATATAATGAGTCGGGATTACTTAATGAAATTATTTGGGATTAAATAGGAAGTATATTGTTTAATGATGGAATCACCCTAAATTCTCTCTCTCTCTCTCTGCTAATAAGATTCCAACCTCTCTAAGCATACTTGGATCAACCTTCCACAAGCTAGAGTAAGTTGTAAATGAAGAATAAACTAATATAACTGTTGAGAACGTGAACCTGTAAGACTCTGAATGGTAAGGAACTGAGGCATTTCAGTTCCTTACCATTCAGAGTTGAAGGACCTTACCTCAGTTCCTGAGGTAAGGAACTGAGGCTGATGTGCCTCTGAGCGTTCAGAGGCGCATCAGATGAAGATGAAGGTATTCAGAGGCGTTCAGCCGAGCCGCGTTCATCTGGAGGCGTGAGTGTTGGATACACATCCCACACTAAACACGCTGAAATATATCATGTCATCATCTTTTCAGCTCGAGTGCAGCCTCCACAGGTACTTGCATTTTCTCCTAAAGCTCTTGCGGAGGTTAAAATCACTGTTCCGTCCCTTATAGAGACTATAGAGATAATTATTTTGGTGACAAAGAAATACAATGATTAAAGTACAATGAAAAATGCAGTTAAAGAGGCAGTGCGTGTATGAACTTTTTATAATACTTGGGCATCAATTCATGTCAAAAGCTTTCACACTGATTTAAGTGACCTACAGCCTTCAAAGAGACAGATATATTGCTCGAGACGATTAGCAAATAATCGACAGTATCTAGATACTCGAGCCCTCTAGGGCAAAATATCTGATCAGCAAATACCTCGACAGAATAGTCGAACTCTTCCCTGAAAAGTGCAAACAGTAGACATTAACTGTGGCTTTCAGGATGAATAGCCAAGGCATGATCCGGGTCAACTACGGTGCTTGCATGGAGGCATGATCCGGGTCAACTACGGTGCTTGCATGGAGGCATGATCCGGGTCAACTACGGTGCTTACATGGAGGCATGATCCGGGTCAACTACGGTGCTTGCATGGAGGCATGATAGCTCAGTCACCAAGAGAGAATAATACAATAATTTATAATTTATAATTTACATATATATATAATTTATAATTTACAATTTACTTTACAATAATTTATAATTTACATGTATATTGTGACGGATCAGTGGCAGAAGATAGCAGGGAAGTGCAGAGTGTGGCGTCCTCCTCAGGGAATACACTAGGTATGGCAGGGCAGGGTGTGTGGCACCCTGATAAGGGTGCCACACTGAGAATAGAAGTGTGGACAAGAAAAATTGATCTTCGAATTGGGAATTATGTGTTTTCAGGTTTGAATGGAGGTACTCTCCAAGGATGAACTACTGACCCTCTCCAAGATGCAACCCCACAACAATTGCTTGACTTCTCTGTGCTCGTTTACTGCTAAGTGGACACAGGGCCAGGCAGGCAGAATCCAAATAATAAGGCAGAATTAGATGAATTCAAACGTACCCAACCATTTTTGTCCTGCCTGGAAATCCAACCCGAAATCCTCGCTTATGAACAGTATGAATGAGTCAAAACACCGATTTGACTTACGGAAAATTAGAAAAAAATATATTTGGAGTAACTGTACACATGCAGCTCTGGCTTGGTTACATTGATTCCTGGAACCAGCACAAGGTAAGGGAGGAAGACTGTGCCCAACCGCTTCTAACCATCCAGGGTCGAACCTAGACTTGCTAGAAGCGAGGCCGTCGCTGTACACACTAATGCAAGTGAATGGACTGTGGAAATTCAAGTGGACTTTCCACACTTCGTTTAATACCACTGGGAAGAAACGCTTGAGAAACCAATAAGAAATATTCAAACGAATAAGAGATGGACCAATGGGGAATGTGACCTATGATCATTATATGGTAGAAGCAATGGGAACTACGTTCATGGTGAGAAATCAGTGAGAATGTATGAACTCTCCCATTAATGCACTCTGACTTGGTTCATTGATGGGAAACGACCTACAGAAATTCTAACCCGGTTCATTGGAGGAAAACCAGTGGAGGTTCGTTACCTGGTTCATGACGGACTCCATACCACACACCGATGGGCATCAGGGCGTGGTGAGACACGTGGAGGAGAGAGATGTGACCATATTTCTTATTCAGGATGAAAAATATCTGCAAATATTCAAGGACTAATTACAAAAATGAAAACAGAAAAATGTTGAATGTTGGGTTTAAGGCCTGTAAAATGTGAAGGGTAATTGAAATATATATATATTATATATTATATATAATATAGTGTATATTGATATGTATGAGCACATTCTGACCACCCAGGAAATATAACTTAGTACTGTACAAAGTTCTTAAGTGATCTCTGAGTGTCTGTAGACTATGGCGGCATACAACTGTACAATGATACATGATACATTGCTACATAATTCTGGGAAATTAATTAAATAAAATTATAATGATATAAAATACATATAATACTTTAGAAATATTGCGAACTATTATTAAATATTTAACATGTATCGAAATAAATTACGGTTTTAAGCTATGATTGAAATCCTCTCCAAACTAGATGGATTTTTTAGCACTGAATTTAATATTTAAACTAACCCAAGATATTTTGCAATTGATTTTGTTTTCATATTGATTGAATGATAGTGGAGAAGAGTATATTGTATTCGTGTATACTCTCCTATTGTGTATACAAGCACACTTGCCTGTACTCTATACAAGTATACACTGAGGACTACTTTGCACGTAAACTAAACATCACAAATACACTGACCTACACTGTATGTATAATAATTGATTTAGCTGGTAAGTTATACATTAAATAATTGTTATTAATTTTAGTTTTGATGACCAAAACACACATCAGAAGATGAAGAGACGACGATGATGTTTCGGTCCGTCCTGGACCACTATAAAGTTGTGTGTAAGATACTTGATAATGGTCCAAGACGGACCGAAACGTCGTCGTTTCTCTGTCTTCAGATGTTGTGGTTTGGTCATCATGTCTTCAGCCCCGTTATTGTGACTCGTCGTCAGCCTAATTTTAGTACTGTTTGGTGATGGACTCAGAGCCAATCAACCTCTGAAGGGTTATTAAGGCTGGGACACTCGTCTACTAATCAACCAGTGAGTATACCTCAGTCCTGATATATTCCAGGACTGAAGTCAACTGTGTATATACAAAGAAAAACGGAGTATACCTCTCTTTTGTAGATATAATTCTTCTCCTCTGATAATGCCCCATGCCTCAAAAACCACGAAGAACATATCTTAAAAATATATGCTTTTAAAGAGGAACTGAATTACTCCACTGCAGAATATAATGCAATTTATACATCAACCTAAATATGTATAATTTTCATTTGTCAACGAATCTTAAATGAAAGGTACATGATTTAGTCAATCCAGCTCACTCAATCCATTCTCCCACGTGAGAATGTGGCTTGAAAATGGTGAAATTAGACCGAAAATCTTGGACATCACCGCAGCGAAGAGATTTGGGAGGTTGATCATTGTAGCTCTGAGAGACGCCCAACAAAGGAGGATATCATTTAGACCTGATAAAGGCCGATAAAATCTAAATTTCAACCAATTAGTGTTTCGTTTGTACAAGCCTGTCCTCTCACTTATCACGTCTCAGTTTTTTGTGTTAAGGAAATGAACAATTCGTTATAAATATGACGTATTAATACAAATTCAAGTCTAGGATTATTTCCATTTTCTATGCATCGGACTCCATAGGTTATAGCTTGGGGGGGACTCTTAGGGTTTGGAGGTTTCTAGTTAGGCAAAACGGTTGGATTTTGACCGAGTGGTTAACCTAGGGTTTTGTGGAGGATAAACGCCTTATTGCGTGTCCGCTTCTGTTCTGCAGCTTAGACATAATTGTAATGAAGGAAAGAGAACCTTAACAATCTTTTGAAAGTTGTGGTAAGATATTTATTACAGGAAAGTCAACTTACCGTGTCAATGAAATCGACGAATTTTGAGAAATTATACCAGAATGCTGCATGCACCATCTGTGAATAATACGAAAGTTAGTGAAATTTACACTCACGCACTCACGCGCGCGCGCACACACACACACACACACACACACACACACACACACACACACACACACACACACACACACACACACACACACACACACACAGAAAAAGACTTGTAGACTGTATTTACAAAGATTGTCAGTCAAATGGCATTTGATACTATTTCTCATGGAAGCCTAGAGTACAAGACTTGGAACTTCAACTCCAAGTTCCAGGATACTTGGAGTTGAAGGAAGGGAGCAAGAGGCGTTCCACAAGGGTAGGCACTAGGTGCCCCTGCTGTTCCTAATTTATGTGAATGACCTACATGAGGAAAATTGCTCGTACATGCCAAAGTTCGCATCCCAGCCAAAGATAAATGAGGAATTAAAACACGAGGAAACTGCAGAAAGGTACAAAATTAACTTGACAAACTCCAGAAGTGGTCAAACAAATGGTTGAGAGAATTCAATCCCAATAAGTGTAAGATAATGAAGAGGAACAGAGAGAAAGGAAAAACTGAAGGAATCTATACGACATGGGGAAGGTAATTGTGGGAATTAGATAAATGGATATGGGAGTTAGATAATATTTAGTTCCAGTATCATCAGACGAACATAAACACTAGATAACATAGGCAGCATTTGTGCGTTTGGAGTTAACGTTGGAAATCCACTCCCAAATCGTATTTTCTTTCTGACTCCAGAAAGTGTAGATACTACCTGGGTTTTCTTTCTCACCTTTTCCCATCTTCATTACCTTACACTTGTTGGGATTTAATTCGAGCAGCTTTTCCTGTAGTTAGTCAAGGTCTCTCCTGTAAGCTTCTCGACTATCACATGAATTAACATCAGTAGGGGCCCGTAGACCGACCCTTGGGGAGCTCTGCTTAGTACCCTCCTCCTCCTCCTCGAAATCTCTAATCTCTGCACTTCTGTCTTCTGTCCTTTAGGTACTCCCCTTGAACAGTTCAAGGGTCTTCCCAGTTATCCCTACTTGCTCCTCCATCTTGATCACCATCCTTTTACCTCCGTCACATTATTATAGTGTTGATGATGACATTATTTAGTGATGGTGATAGATCAATGACCAATAATGTTATCGAACATTAAATGATCAATAGCAGTAATAAATTATTTTTCGAGAACAAAATTAATTAAAAATATGTATATATATGGTTTTATGTACGTCTTTGAAGCATAAAGTCCAGCATATCATTTGAAATGATAGGCTGGACTCCAGCATCAATCAAGGCTAAACAAGAAATATTACTGTATTACACACACAAATCACAATAGCGTGATGTATCAAATAAACAAATTCACAAGTGCCGTGGACCCTCGTCACAGTTCTTGTGTGGATTTGTACTGTTGTATGGGTTCAGATCTTGAGAATACTGAAGGAATATCTTACCCTGATGGCCTGAGGGCTGTCTGAGAAGTCGCAGGGTTGACACAGGATGTTGTACGACCCGAACCAGCCCCCCATGCCGGCCTGCCAAAGGGAGGGAAGACAAACGAGGTCAAAGGTCAAAGGTTAATACATTCATGTTCACTTTATCTCAGCCTCTGAAGGCCATTAGTACACCTCCTCTCTGCCACTGAGAGTCACTACAGGACTTTCCTCACATGACTGACCTGTGAGTCAGAAGACCTTGACACCTACACCATGTCAACTTATTCTAACAAAATTTAACCTTTCTATACCCAATTTTACCTTACTATTCTGATGCCAAGTCGAGAGGTCTCTTTTGCTTTGCCTGAAACGTATATATGTGGTTCCAGGAGCTCTTAATATATATATATATATATATATATATATATATATATATATATATATATGAGGGAGACAGGAGACAGAGACAGATTCAGACAGTAGATAGATGTATTGATAGATCGATAGAGGGATAAGTAGCTTGAAGAATAGATTCAGTAGATGATAGATGGATTGACAGATGGATAGATGGATGAATAGATGGATCTATTGATGGATGAATGGACTGACAAAAAGATGAGTAGATGGATAAATGAATAGATGGATGGATAGAAAGGTAGATGGATAGATGGACACTTAAGTGGATACACAGATGGACTGATAGAGGGATAGATATATGGATAAATAGGTAGATCTATAAATGGATGTATTGATGGATAGATGGAGGGATACATGAACAGGTGTTATATGCAAATGTATATATAGATTTATCATTATATATATATGATAAATAAATCGAGTGTCAAAGTCCTATATAGTCAGTAATATATATCATTCACCAGGATTATGGAAGCCTTAATGTTCCTAGAATTAATGAGGCGTCGGGTGCAGATAGTGCCACACCTCTGTAGGTGTGACACCTGACCCCGCTGGAAGTGATCTAAAGTAGGAGGTGTACTTTACACACACTACGACACCACTTTACGTATTAGACACCCACTATGTGCAAGCAACGTTGTCTTCAACACACACACACACACCTCACTTTGTGCAGCATTAACCACGCTGAGAGAGATGAGGGCAGCCTTGACTTGTTTTTTTTATGACGAGTGAAACACATTGGTAAAAACGAGTTTTTTTTGTTTTGTTTGGTTCACTAGCCACTGGAAGCAGTACCTTGAGGTTCCCTTCCTGCTGCTGCTGCTGCTGCTGCTGCTGCTGGTGCTGCTTGCAGCAGCGCTCTTTCCATTAGTGTGATGGGGAGAGGGGGGGGGAGGGATCCTGTGGACGGGGCCTTGTATATGTATACGTGCTTCCAGTTGCTCAAGGGTCAACCCACACACACACACACACACACATGTTGGTAGTGGGCCGGATAGGGTCATGTCTAAGCTGTCCGTCACGTTTTGTTCCGCACTGTTGCGCTTCTTCATCTGCAGCTGCGTGTAGCAATGCCTGTTACGCAGCAGCAGCAGCAGCAAGCCCGGTGTAGCAGCACTGAGTCAGATATACCAACATCAAGCCAGGTGTGGACCCGACTAAGCCATTTATACCAACATCAAGCCAGGTTTGGGCCCCACTAAGCCATTTGTGCCAACATCAAGCCAGGTTTGGGCCCCACTAAGCCATTTGTGCCAACATCAAGCCAGGTTTGGGCGCCACTAAGCCTGGGGTCAGCATTCTAAGCACGCGCTTGGAGTTCCCCGGCTGGAGCTAAGAACTCCTTTCACTCACACCAGCGTTGGGCGTACGTTTCCAAGTCCGCCACTCAAGCGTACGTTTCCAAGTCCTCCCACCCAATCGCATGTTTCCAGTGGACATACACGCAGCTCACAGAGCCACTAGACATGTATGGATCTGAGAGACGGTAGACTAATACGCACATTGTACAAGTCAGTAAACCCATATACGCACCTCGTGCAGCCAGAAAAGACATACGCACCTCGTAGAGTAGACACATACGCACCTCGTAGAATATCCAGGCGGAGAAGACGACTTGGAACGCGTTGTAGACGATCATCACGGGCTTGAGGGAGCGGAAAGGTTCGCGGTGGCGCATTAGTCGCGGGCCCAGCCACGTCACGGCCGCGATGTACGCGAGGGAGATAGCGAGGATGGGCGTGGGCGAGGAGACGAACGCCCACGACTGCACGCGGGGGTCTACGGGCATCTGGTCCATCACCAGCAAGTTGCCGTAGATGTAGAGGAAGGTGGTGGCCGCCGCGGCCCCGCACCCGTTGGACCATAGCTTGCCCTCCTGCTCTTCCTGATCTGGAAAGATAGTCTATATTATAACAGTGTGTAGATGCGCGTAGTGTGTTAGGTCTGCGCAGTGTGTAGTTCCGCGCAGTGTGTAGGTCTGTGTAGCGTGTAGGTCTGTGTAGCGTGTAGGTCTGCGCAGTGTGTTAGGTCTGCGCAGTGTGTAGGTTTGTGCGGTGTGTAGGTCTGCGCAATGTGTAGATCTGCGCAATATGTAGATCTCTGCAGCTTGCAGATACGCACGAAAGCGCATGGACATTAATTAATCCTCATTATCGCTGAACAGGAAGCCTGTAGTTAGTCTTAATTGCTCCCTCTAGGCCAACTAAAAATAACCTTTCCCAGATTGCAACCCACAACAGCTGCCTATAACGCCCAGGCCTATCTATTTGGCCGCTATGCGAACAGGTGCATGAGGTGAACAAGAAAACGACACCCAAATGTTTCTGGCCTGCCTGGTGGGGGCCCCGAACCCGGGTCCATCGGCATGAGAGCGCAGCTGCGACAGTGTTAGCCAGGAGACAATAATTGCTCTGTATATTATCCCCCAGGACCAATGTAGACAAGGCCTCGTAAAATGTCAGTAGTTAGCCTCGTTAACTGTTGTTTACCTAATTGGTTCCTCAAGGGAACAGGAAACTCCTTACGTTGATGGAGGTCACGCTAGATCAACTCACTGACCTTACCAAGGATGCAACCCATAATAGTTGTCTAACTCAAGGGTATATATATATATATATATATATATATATATATATATATATATATATATATATATATATATATATATATATATATATATATGTATATACAATATATATATGTATATATATTGATATCAATATATATATATATATATATGTATCAATATATATATATGTATATATATTGCTGAGGGCATCACAGCCGCGAATCTGAATATCGGTGCCACTTCTATCTAAAGGTGATGGGTGACAACGAGGCTCTGGGTGATGGGTGACAAGGAGGCTCTGGGTGATGGGAGATAAGGAAGATCTTGGTGATTGGAGAAGGATTAATGGTATATCGGGAGATGGAACCAAACCTGCCTTGCTGTATAAAATGTTGACTTCCTCATGAATTACCTACAAGATCATACACTTACCTACAAGATCATACACTTACCTACAAGATCATACACTTACCTACATGATCATACACTTACCTACATGATCAGGTAGTGATCATACACTCAGCCCGTCCTATTAGGCAGTGACTGTTAGTAGTAGCGAACCTTTTTCTGGCTATCTGAAGAATTTGATTCCCTCTCTGCTTCCCTCCCCCCTCTCTACTTCCCATCCATTTGCTCCCTCCCTCCCTCCCCCCATCCTTCTCATGCCCTTCCCTCTCCCCCTCCCCCCTCTCCCCCCCTCTCTCCTCCCCTCCCACAGCCCCCCTCCTCACCCCCCCCCTCCCGCAAGTACAAGGATGCTGCTGCTGGTTCAAGGTTCTAGCAACAGCTAAATAATGCTTGCAACTGTTGCGTTCAATAACAGGGTAAAATTGACACGAAACATTGTGGCACGCGTGCTGAAGATAATACAGTTCGCGCAGCTGAACACAGCGCAACGTGCGCAGGTGATTATACAGTTCTGTAATAAATCTGGTTTCTCCAACTTATGCAACCGTCTCTTATGGGGTACTGTATCAAAAGCTTTCTGACCGTCCAAGAAAATGCAGTCTGCTCATCCATCTCTTTCTTGTACTCACCTATTTGGGCTTGCCTCTGTGGTCCGGCCTCTCGACTGTCAATCAACTGGTGAACAGATTCCTGAGCCTACTGGGCTCTATCATATATAACATTTGAAACTGTGTATGGAGTCAGCCTCCACCACATCACTATCTAATGCATTCCACCTGTTAACTACTCTGACACTGAAAAAGTTCTTTCTAATGTCTCTGTGGCTCATTTGGGTACAAAGTTTCCACCTGTGCGCCCCTTGTTCATGTTCCACCCGTGCTAAAGAGTTTGTCTTTGTCCACCCTGTCAATTTCCCTGAGAATTTTGAAGGTGGTTATCATGTCTCCCCTTACTATTCTGTTTTCCAGGGACATGCGGTTCATCTTCCTTAATTATCCTTTCCTCGTAGCTCATACCTCTCAGTTCCGGAACTAGTCTGGTGGCATACTTCTGAATCTTCTCTAACTTTGTCTTGTGTTTAACTAGGTATGGACTCCAGGCTGGAGCTGCATACTCCAGTATGGGTCTGACATAAGTGGTATACAAGATCCTGAACGATTCCTTACACAAGTTTCTAAAGACAGTTCTGTGTGTGTGTGTGTGTGTGTCCTTACACACACACACAGGAAGCAGCCCGTAGCAGCTGTCTAACTCTCAGGTACCTATTTACTGCTAAGTGAACAGGGGCATCAGGGTGAAACAAACCCTGCCCATTTGTTTCCGCCTCCACCGGGGATCGATCCCCGGACCATAGGACTACGAGTCCCGAGCCCTGTCCACTTAGCCGTCAGGCCCCCCTAAATGCAGCCGGTTAGGGGGGGGGGCTGTCAAAAACTTGTTCCATTTCAATGTGTTTATGTATCGTGAACTGTGGAAGCTCAATTGATGTTAAATCATAATCAGATATAAACTTACAGTTTTGCAATTTTCCCTTTTACAGACATTTACTCTTGCAGATTTACAATCCAGGAGGATCTATCAAGATTTATAGTTTCAGGTGGATTAAATGCCATTGCCTCTATGTTTTCATTTTGATATAATTTGAACTGTTCACACATGAAGAAGGGTCAGTCGCCTGAGGAGAGTCTGAACGTGTGTGTGTGTGGTGTTGGGGGTTGGGATGGGGGGCAGGTGTGGGGGGCAGGTGTGGGGTGGGGGGGTGAAGGGATCTGCTAGTGCAGGAGTGTCCCAACAGCCAACACGAGGGTAGAGTATAAGTCGTCATCTCATTATGATTCAGGATAGCTCTCGACACTGGAACTGGACGGCACACACGCTTGCATATACACCTGCAGTTGTACACAAACACATACATACCCACACAAGTACATATATACACACACACACACACACATATAAACATACATACACACACGCACACAACTGAGCCTGAAGAGCTCCCAGTCCTAAAAGAGGAGGTATAACCCTAAATCAGAGATTGTTAAATATTGAGGTGACAACAGAGGAGCTCAGGTAACAATTAGCATCACTGGATGAAACTAAAGCTCCTGGACCCGACAAAGTATCACCATGAGTGTTAAAGGAAGCAACACAGACCCTCAGCGTACCTCTAGCATCCGTAATGAGTAAATTATAAAGAGAGAATTACCCAGCTGCTGGAAGAAGACAGGTGTGGTACTAATTTTCAAGAAAGAAGATAGACAAGAGCCACTTAATGACATACCAATGTCACTGACAAGCATCTCCTTCCGGCTTTTTGGAAGGGAAATCATACCTGACGAATCTCCCGGGATTCTAAGACGCCGTAACGAAAATAAAGCAAGAGAGAGAGAGAGAAAGTTGGACAGATTGTACATTTCTGGACTGTCAAACGCCCTATAACGCAATACCTCACAAAAGATTATTACACAAACTTGAGAGGCAGGCGGGAGTAAATGAAAGAGCACTGACATGGGTAAGGGAATACCTAACTAATAAGAGTCAGAGAAACACATTGAGGGACAAGGAATCGGACTTGCGTAGAGAAACAATCGGTGTACCTCGATGAACAGTGGTGGGATCCACACTATTTCTCATTTATGTAAATGACTTATCTACTATTTTATATATATATATATATATATATATATATATATATATATATATATATATATATATATATATATATATATATATATATATATATATATATATATATATAAAATATAATTTGACCTTGAACCGATTGTGGAAGAAGTTGAGAAAGCGCTGGATCCACTTTCCTCAAAGAAGGCCCCAGGAGACGACGGGATTTCGCCTGAAGTTCTCGAGTGCGCTCGTGGAATACTTAAAACCAAGCTTCATGAACTTCTGTGCCAGTGCTGGAGGGAGGGCTCGGTGCCCCACGACATGAGAGATGCAAACATCATCACTCTCTATGAAAATATAGGTGACAGAAGCGATGTCAACAACTATCGCGGCATCTCCCTCCTCAGCGTCGTCGGCAAACTCTTCACCAGGGTCGTCTTGGTCAGGCTTCAGATTCTTGCTGGAAGGGTGTACCCAGAGTCACAGTGTGGTTTCAGAGCCGAGAAGTCGACCATTGATATGGTGTTCTCCCTGAGACAGCTTCAAGAAAAGTGCAGGGAGCAGAGAAAAGCCCTGTACATTGCTTTCATTGTCTTACAAAGGCCTTCGACCCCGTGAACATGGACGGATACTTTAAGATCTTGGCCAAAATTGGCTGCCCACACACCCTACTCAGCATGATACAATCGTTCCACGAGGACATGAAGGGCACGGTCGTGTACGACGGCTCATCTTCTGAACCATTCAACATCAACAATGGTGTTAAACAGGGATGCGTTCTTGCTCCAAACTTGTTCGGCTTCTTCTTCGCGATCCTCGTCATGCATCCCTTTGGAACAACCACAGAAGGCATCTATCTCCGTACAAGATCTGATGGAAAGCTCTTCAGTCTATCCAGACTCCGAGCAAAGACAAAAGTACAGATGCGAATCCTCAGGGAGTTCCTCTTCGCCGACGACGCAGCGATCACCACACACACAATCGGCCTGAAGAAGACACAGGTGATGAGACAAGACGTCAATGAGCTACCCTGTATAAACATCGCAGACTATGTGCTGGAGGCGGTCAACGAGTTTGTGTACCTGGGCTTCACAATCTCAGACACCCTTTCCTTGGACACTGAGCTCAACAGGCGTATTGGGAAGGCCTCAACAACACTGGCCAGGCTCACAAAGCGCGTTCGGGAAAATGACAAACTGACAGTGCGCACTAAGGCGCGCAGGTCTACATGGCATGTGTGGTGAGTACACTTCCCTACGGCTCGGAATCCTGGACCCTGCGCTCTCGCCCGGAGAGAATGGCTTATTACCTTTCACATGAAGAACCTGAGACGCATCCTTATAAATCACGTGGAGAGACCACGTCACCAACAACATAGTGCTCGAGAGAACAGGAGTCCCTTCAATGTTCACTCTCCTGAAGTAGAGACGCGCGGAAGATGCAATGTGTTCCAGCAACAGTTGGGACATGTCACACGCATGGAAGATGGCCGTCTACCGAAGGCCCTCTTATATGGAGAACTGGCATCAGGAAAGAGGCCCACCAGAAGATCCCAGCTGCGTTTCAAAGACGTCTGCAAACAAGACCTCAAGCAGCTGAACATCGACATCAACACTTGGGAGGCGACAGCTGTAGACAGATCTGCCAGGAGATGGAAAGTGCAGAAGGGACTCCAGCAATACGAGGGCGACCTGAAAAGGCAGGCGGGGGTAAAGAGACTTCAGAAGAAGTCACCACTGACAGACGCAACCGCTTCGCTGTTTATCTGCGCTCGCTGCGGTCGGGACTGCCGTTCACGGGTTGGAGTTCACAGTCGCAGAAGAGGCTGCATCCAACTAGACACACACGGCACAACTCCATAACACCACGAGATTGACGGATGCCTACCATTAATATCCATTATGTTTCATCCACTTGTTCATTTCAATCACGTCCTGTACCATCTCACCCCAAGAGAAAATAAGCTTTTGCTAAAACATTGTAAATTTGTAAATTTTGAAAATGTAAGGAGTGCCATGGGAAACGCATCCCTTGGCGTCAGACCATATTAATCGTGAAAATGAATTTTGGAGAGTTAATTTTTCAACTTCCTTCCTGTGTTTATTTATTAAAAATAATAATTTGCTTAGGATGCAAAACTAATATTTGCGACAGAGTAGGACAGGAATATTCTCCAAGATATCTAAGACAAAGTTCAGAGTTCGTCCGAGAAATAGCTACTGAAGTTCAATACCAGGAAGTGAAAGTGATGGAAATGAGAAGAGACGACAGACCAAAGGGAGAGTACACAGTGAATGGAAACTACCTCCCTTTACCTACAAGAAAAAAAGACCCGAGAGTAGACATAACACCAAGCTTAACTCCGGAGGCTCGTATAAATAAGATAACTTCAGCAGCATAATCTACACCAGCAAAATTCAAAACAGAGGCATCAAGTAAAAGAAACTGGCAATTTGTTTCTGCCTAGTCCGGGAAACGAACCCTGGCCGGTTAGACTACGACTCAGGATGTGAGTGATACGAGGAAAAGGAGCTGAAATATGAGGACAAGGAGCTGGGATACGAGGCCAAGAAGCTGAAATATGAGGCCAATTAAGGAGCTGTGATATGAAGCCAAAGTGCTGGAATTTGAGGCCAAAGTGCTGGGATATGAAGCCAAGGAGTTGTGACGTAAAGTTCAGGAGTAGTGATATCTAAGAAGCCACACAGAACTACCTAACAGAACCATCTTTTTTCGTTTTAATCTTGACCTCTGTACATACGAAATTAACACCCCAAACTATCTTCAAGGCTCTTGAGAGACCCCCAAGACGAGTGCCTCCGCTTCTTCTCAGCTTCAGTTTCCGTTGTTACGGGGCGTCATTCGTTTCACTTCGACGTAGATCAAATTGTTTATTTACAAATTTATTTCGAGCTTTCCTCTAGATCTCTTATAGAGTGAAGGGTCGGCTGTCTCGGCGTCTCATTCATCCTCCCCCTTTGCCTCTCTCCCTACCACTTTGTACCCCTCCCTGCCCCTTTGCCTCCCTTCCTGCCCCCTTACCTCCTTGTCTGCTTGCCTAACACCCTGCCTCCCTCCCTACCTGCCAGACAGGCTTCCCACCGAGTACCTTCGTCAAGGGAAAACCTGATTTTTACGTCAGTAATTGTTGTTGTGGTATGTCTGTGATGTCACCGGTGGTTGTAGTGATGAGTGTGGTGGTGGTAGTGGTGATGATAGTGCGGGGGGGTTATGGTGGTAGGGGTAATGGTGAAGGGGGGGGGGGGGGGGTAACGAGGGGGGGGGGGCGTAGTTGAGCATTATGAACAGTAGGTGTTCAGGACCAGTGCACAGTCAGCCCCCGGGGCCACCCTGCTCCTGGCTGCTCAATATGCTGGTCGTGTGTCTCGGAGCACTGAGCACGTCGCCTCTCCGGTGAGTGTGGCACAAGGAATGCTTGTGCACGCGCGAGCCAGTGTGAGCGCCTGCTGGTGTGTGAGCGCCAGCTGGTGTGTGAGCGCCTGCTGGTGTGTGAGCGCCTGCTGGTGTGTGAGCGCCTGCTGGTGTGTGAGCGCCTGCTGGTGTGTGAGCGCCTGCTGGTGTGTGAGCGCTTGCTGGTGTGTGAGCGCCTGCTGGTGTGAGCGCCTGCTGGTGTGTGAGCGCCTGCTGGTGTGTGAGCGCCTGCTGGTGTGTGAGCGCTTGCTGGAGTGTGAGCGCTTGCAGGTGTGTGAGCTCCTGCTGGTGTACTCACCTAATTGTGCTTGCGGGGGTTGAGCTCTGGCCTTTTGGTCCCGCCTCTCAACCGTCAATCAACTGGTGTACAGATTCCTGAGCCTACTGGGCTCTATCATATCTACATTTAAAACTGTGTATGGAGTCAGCCTCCACCACATCACTGCCTAATGCATTCCATCTGTTAACTACTCTGACACTGAACAATTTCTTTCTAACATCTCTGTAGGTCATTTGGGCACTCAGTTTCCACCTGTATCCCCTTGTTCGCGTACCACCAGTGTTAAACAGTTTATCCTTAGCTACCTTGTCAATTCCTCTGAGAATTTTGTTGGTAGTGATCATGTCTCCCCTCACTCTTCTGTCTTCCAGTATCGTGAGGTGCATTTCATGCAGGTTTTCCTCGTAACTCATGCCTCTTCGTTCTGGGACTAGCCTAGTGGCATACCTCTGAACTTTTTCCAGCTTCGTCTTGTGCTTGAGTTTAGTTTACAATGACTGCTAAACAATAATAAAAAAAAATCTACAAATCATCTATTTCTATAAAAAAAAATAAATGTTTTTTTAACCCGACCCGGGCACCGCCGGGTAACCACATCAAGTAGTTACATCATTTGTAAAAAAGACTTATTTTTTGTGTGTGAGCTTGTTAGTCCGTTATATAAAGGTGTAGCGGCCAGATGAGTAGTGAGGAGACTCTCACACACTCACACACTCACACACTCACAGACTCACAGACTCACAGACTCAACACACTCAACACACTCACACACTCACACACTCACACACTCACACACTCAACACACTCACACACTCACACACTCACACACTCAACACACTCAACACACTCAACACACTCACACACTCACACACTCACACACTCACACACTCAACACACTCACACACTCACACACTCACACGCTCACACACTCAACACACTCACACACTCACACACTCACACACTCAACACACTCACACACTCACACACTCACACACTCAACACACTCAACACACACACTCAACACACTCAACACACTCACACACTCAACACACTCAACACACTCACGTTCATTCACACTTACACACACGATTCTCCCTTCATCGCTATAATCTAACCCAAGACATCAACATTTTTTCCTTCCATTCACCTGGGCTCTTAAGAGACCTGAATCGTGAACCCCACACGTCTGCGAGGCCGATTAAGCTCTATCGACCGAGCTATTGAGTGGTCTTAATAAGGAAAGGTTCCTTATTTCTTGGAGTGGACTCACCGAACAGTGGACTCTCTGAACTCACCGAGAGTTCAGGTGAATAGAATGTCTATTTCTACGGAAGTCTGGATAACAAAAAAAAAAATTCTACCTCTCTCTCTCTCTCTCTCTCTCTCTCTCTCCCTCTCCTCTCCCTCTCCTCCCTTTCCTTCTCCCCCTTCCCTTACATACTCTTCTCCGTTCCACAATTCACTTTAAAGACCCTAATAACAGCAATTTTATGCTATAACCACTTTAGCTGATAAATTTAACATTCATTCAATATTATAGTTTTAAGGATAAACTTATAAGCCAGGAATGGGATAAATAAGAACTCTAAAACGGGTTTACGGTTTCTAAATCTAAAAATACTTTAGAAACACTTAGACGCGTAAAATGTTAATGAGACTCCTGATGACCAGACGTAAAAATACAACTGTGGGGCTGACGTATGATCTGTATGCTATACACGTAGTGTGTGTGTGTGTGTGTATTAAATTCTAACCCATATGTTAGAATTTTATTAAGACGTGTGTGTGTGTGTGTGAGGGAGCATTTAATACATCAATACATTTATAATAATTATAATTATGCCTACGCACTTTATTTCTGTGTACTTTTATTACCAAGTTTTAAACTCTCTCATTTTACTGATGTGTGTAAACAACAATTAAAAATCCCAGCTTGTAAATGTTAGAGTGACATCTGATTAACATCAGAGAGTGATAGTGATATCCGATAAACTTCAGAGAGCAATGTTGAGATGTTTTCCCTGAACTATTCCATGGATATGAATTCATTATGAACCGTATACTCCAAAAATGGTGGTACACAGAGCCACTGTGGAGTGTATGTACACATAATGGATCTGGGTATACCCATCCACCATCCCCCCCCCCACCGTCAAAACATAGGCAGGATTATATTTTATGTTTAGCATATTGTTTATGTTTAGCCACAACTAAACCTCGTCTCTTTTGTATAGTACATATATATACTAAATTAGGCATAAGATTGTTTATATTAAGCCTAGGAAGGCCTGTAATTCGACAAAGGAAAGCTTAGATTAGGTTCATTGCTAGGATGTTGCATTGATTTGAACATATATACTTTATTATACACTTATGTATTAAGTCCGATAGTTTTGGAGACTCTGAGAGCCTCGTCCAAAAGAACGAGGCTCTCAAAACCTCCAAAACGAGGCTCTCAAAACCTCCAAAACGAGGCTCTCAAAACCTCCAAAACGAGGCTCTCAAAACCTCCAAAACGAGGCTCTCAAAACCTCCAAAACGAGGCTCTCAAAACCTCCAAAAAGAGGCTCTCAAAACCTCCAAAACGAAACTCTGACGAGTCAGAGTTTCAGTTCTCACTGAATTGGTTACACAGGCGCAACTCCCTTACCTGTGATCCCCGAGGGCCGCTGTCTGAAGTCCAACCCTGCTGACAATCCATTGGGGACTCTTTGGCTGCTCGGCTCTGTAATCCGGCTGCTAGGTTCTGACTTCTGGTAGCCTTCGGGGATTTTCTCGTGGCCTTCGAAGCCCGTTCGAAGGGGACCTTCGTGGCCTTCGAAGTTCACGGGACGTTGCTGAAAGCTCTCCCTCCCGAAGTTCAGGTCTCCATGGCTGGACTTCCGGACGTTCGGCGTTGGGGTCATCCTGAAGAGGAATGACCTACAGTAAACTCATCATGTATCAAACAACGTTTTCTATGTATTTCAACGTTTTCTATATATATATATATATATATATATATATATATATATATATATATATATATATATATATATATATATATATATATAATGTGTGTGTGAGGCCTGGGAGGCGGACGAAGGTAGGAAAGAAACGGAGATGCGACGACTTGGGGGGATGGGTGAGGGATGGGTAAGAGGTGGGGAGGGTTCCTGGATGGGAAAGGGTAGGGGAGGGGAAGGGGGGTGTTAAGGTGGAGTGCCGAAACCGGTCTATCGGCCAATTTTTTTTTAAATGAAGTATCATTATTTGTATTATTTTTATAGGAGCACATATAGTACAGACTCACTGGTCTGTAGTACAGAACAGTGAGGGAACTATGCTGTACAATATATACACCCAAACACCATTCAGTATAAATGAACGCATAACACAGCATCGTGAGGACTCTCAGCAAAGTTAACGACACAATACTTTCTGAATTACGCTCATAACCCAACCCAAAAACCCACACACACACAAGGACAAGCTCCTGCCTGGAGGATTAACCTTAAGAGGTCACATTCACCTGTCGGGAGAATTAAACACCAGTAACTTGAATGACGACGCGACCGGACACAAACAAAATGCATGTTGGCCAGGTCGCTGGGTGATGTTGTGTGCGTGTATGCTACTGATCTCACGACCTGTTGGCCAGGTCGCTGGTTGATGTTGAGTGCGTGTATGCTACTGATCTCACGACCTGTTGGCCAGGTCGCTGGGTGATGTTGCGTGCGTGTATGCTACTGATCTCACGACCTGTTGGCCAGGTCGCTGGTTGATGTTGAGTGCGTGTATGCTACTGATCTCACGACCTGTTGGCCAGGTCGCTGGGTGATGTCGAGTGCGTGTATGCTACTGATCTCACGACCTGTTGGCCAGATTCACGAAGCAGATACGCAAGTACTTACGAACGTGTACATCATTTCTCAATCTTTGGCGGCTTTGTTTACATTTATTAAACAGTTTACAAGCATGAAAACTTCCCAATCATCTGTTGTTATTGTTATAAACAGTCTCCTGGTGCTTCGGAGCTCATTAACTGTCTAATAGTTGTAAACAAAGTCGCCAAAGATTGAGAAAAGATGTACACGTTCGTAAGTATTTGCGTAGCTGCTTCGTGAATCTGGCCCCTGGTCGCTGGGTGATATTACGTGCGTATATTTTGTACTGATCTCACGACCTGTCATGACATCTGTGTAAGAGAGCATATATATATATATATATATATATATATATATATATATATATATATATATATATATATATATATATATATATATATATATATATATATATATATATATATATGTATATATATATATATATATATATATATATATATATATATATATATATATATATATATATATATATATCGTACCTAGTAGCCAGAACGCACTTCTCAGCCTACTATGCAAGGCCCGATTTGCCTAATAAGCCAAGTTTTCCTGAATTAATATATTTTCTCCAATTCTTTTCTTATGAAATGATAAAGCTACCCATTTCATTATGTATGAGGTCAATTTTTTTATTGGAGTTAAAATTAACGTAGATATATGACCGAACCTAACCAACCCTACCTAACCTAACCTAACCTATCTTTATAGGTTAGGTTAGGTTAGGTAGCCGAAAAAGTTAGGTTAGGTTAGGTTAGGTAGGTTAGGTAGCCGAAAAACAATTAATTCATGAAAACTTGGCTTATTAGGCAAATTGGGCCTTGCATAGTAGGCTGAGAAGTGCGTTCTGGCAACTAGGTACGATATATATATATATATATATATATATATACACACACACACACACCTAGAGGCATACACTAAACCACACCTAGAGGCATACACTAACCCACACCTAGAGGCATACACTAACCCACACCTAGAGGCATACACTAACCCACACCTAGAGGCATACACTAACCCACACCTAGAGGCATACACTAACCCACACCTAGAGGCATATCCCAACCCACACCTAGAAGCATACCCCAACCCACACCTAGAAGCATACCCCAACCCACACCTAGAGGCATACACTAACCCACACCTAGAGGCATACACTAACCCACACCTAGAGGCATACACTAAACCACACCTAGAGGCATACACTAACCCACACCTAGAGGCATACACTAACCCACACCTAGAGGCATACACTAACCCACACCTAGAGGCATACACTAACCCACACCTAGAGGCATACACTAACCCACACCTAGAGGCATACACTAACCCACACCTAGAGGCATACACTAACCCACACCTAGGGGCATACACTAAACCACACTTAGAGGCATACACTAAACCACACCTAGAGGCATACCCCTAACCCACACCTAGAGGCATACCCCTAACCCACACCTAGAGGCATACCCCAACCCACACCTAGAGGCATACCCCAACCCACACATAGAGGCATACACTAACCCACACCTAGAGGCATACCCCTAACCCACACCTAGAGGCCTACCCCAACCCACACCTAGAGGCATACCCCAACCCACACATAGAGGCATACACTAACCCACACATAGAGGCATACACTAACCCACACCTACATGCACACCCCAACTCACACCTTGAGGTATACTCCAACCCACATCTAGAGACATACACTAACCCACACCTAGAGGCATACACTAACCCACATCTAGAGGCATACACTAACCCACACCTAGAAACAGACTGGCGTATACCGATATCTAACCTACCAACAGGCCAAAAACACAAGCCACAACAATACTGACACGAGTCCACTTCACTAAGTGCTCACCTCGGTCACTTGTAAAGCACTTTCCCTCTTAGCTGGCAACACGGGAATGTTGGTGTGGCTCTCTGTTGCCTTTTGGTGTGGCTCTCTGTTGCCTGTTGGTGTGGCTCTCTGTCGCCTGCAACTACGGTCTTGGAGTGTAGGTAGTTAGCCTTCTCTAGCAGCCAAACCGTCTTGCATTTACTGGTCAACGTCGGGTGGGGTGTCCGTGTGAACCCAGTGATGCCCTTGGTTCGAAACGCAGTCCTCAGCAGCGCGAGACTGAGCCGAAAACGTCAGTGGAACATCCGATGTTTCTGCTTTCAATTCTCAGGCAAGACACTCAATCAAAATACCCATACAAGGATTTTTTTTTCAAATATTGAAGAATCACATTTCCGTAAGAAGTTTGAACACAATGCCTGGCCAGCGGGCCCCTGCCACTTGAGATCACAGCCGCACACTGAGTGCCGTCTTGCGCCGCGCTACGTATATATATATACACACACACATGTGCCGCAACATTCGCAGTTGCCATATTCGTATATCCCTGTGACTGGTGGCGGCGGGTAATGTATATACCTGTGTCAGGATACTGGGACCTCTTTGCTTCCTGTATTTTTTCTACTTATTTTTTTGGGAGGCAGAAAACCTGATTGTAAAATCTGGCATGGACTCGCCAGAAGGTGGGACCACGCTCACATGTATACAGAACAGGTTGGACACGTTCGTACACCAGCAGCGGACAGTACGCTGGACTTGTGATCCTGTGGTCCTGGGTTCGATCCTAGGCGCCGGCGAGAAACAATGGGCAGAGTTTCTTTCACCCTATGCCCCTGTTACCTAGCAGTGAAATAGGTACCTGGGTGTTAGTCAGCTGTCACGGGCTGCTTCCTGGGGGGTGGAGGCCTGGTCGAGGACCGGGCCGCGGGGACACTAAAGCCCCGAAATCATCTCAAGATAATCTCAAGATAACCATTCCCCTGTGTCTCCCACGTACACACGATGGGGTATGTGTACACATACATACACATACACATAACTCATAAGCTTCCCCTAACAAGCAACACCATTCGGGCACAAATACGCATATATGCAGACCACGGACCCCAGTTCGATTCCCGAACGAGGCAAAAACAAATGGGCAGAATATTTTTACCTGCTACCTCTGTTCACCTGGAAGTAAACAGACACCTGGGTGTTAGACAGCTGTTGCGGGCTTCATCCTGGGAATGTGAGTGTGTGAAAGAGATACATATACAGTACATATACATTATAAATATACATTATAAATATACAGTATACAATATACATTATACAATATACAGAATAAGACACTGGGATTTATTCCTCGAAGCGTTAGTAATAAGACACCAGGTGTTGTTCTTCAGCTATATCTTGCTCTGGTTAGGCCCCATTTAGATTATGCAGTTCAATTTTGGTGGCCGTACTATTGAATGTAAATAATTCAATAGAACGCGTCCAGTGTAGGATGACAAAGTTAATCCCGCAAATTAGAAACCTGTCATGTGAAGAAAGATTGACAAAGGTTAACTTACATTCTTTAGAAAGGCGAAGAATTAGGGGTGACATGATAGAGGTACTTAAGTGGATGAATGGCCATAACAAAGGGGACATTAATAGTCATGTAACAACAAAAGACAAAACAAGAAACAATGGGTATAAATTAGAAAAGTTTAGATTTAGGAAAGACCTGGGTAAATACTGGTTTGATAACAAGGTTGTTGATTTGTGGACCCAATTACAGCGTAACGACAACGACAAACGACCCTATATTGTCATTACGACAATATAGCACTGGGAAGGGATCAGGACAATGATTTGGGATGGGACGGGAGGGGGTGGGCAAGGAATGGTGCCCAACCACTTGTGGACGGTCGGGGATTGAACGCCAACCTGCATGAAGCGATCCCGTCTCTCTACCCTTCACAGGAACACAGCTCCCCAGTGGTAAACTGCAGCATAAGAGTGTTGTAAACAAGGATATATCAAGTAATTAACATCAAGAAAACCCTCCAAGTGCATCACCTGTCCAAACACATGTGTCCCAAGGCAAAAGTTAGACAGCAACAGAAACTTTCTGACAGTCATTGAAAGTGCGACCACATTGCTAGTGGGGATAACAAAAAAATTCATGCTAATTGGAGATTTATCTCACGTATATTGACTAGACCCACGAGGAATATTACCAGAGGGAAGAAGACAGGAAATATTGGTGGAGAGAGCTGATAAGTATTATCTCCAGAAGGCCACAGTGTAAAGATTAACAAGGGAGGGGAAGTAGAGAGAGTGAAGAGGGACGAACGCCACTAGACCTAGTCTTCACCTTGAGGGAAGTGTGTATTGAGAGGATTAAGTATAAGGTGGCCCTTGGAGCTGGCTACATCCGGCAAGCTGAAGGATGTGGATAGCGTGGATTATGGGTCGAGGATGGAACGAGGTTGAAGGTCGGGGAGACTATATACACAAATTCATACACATACATATCCATATGCATACACATTCACAGTCGTATACATCCATGCTCCGAAACATTCCTACTCATACATAAAAACGTAAGAACATAGGAAATAAGGAAACTGCAGTAGGCCTATTTGGCCCATACGTGGCAATTTCGATTTATATCCAGTTGTCAATGAATGATATTGCATTTCATTTACACATTTGTCTAGTTGAAAGTCCTCTATACAGCTATTCATTGCCCCCTCTCCTCGTCTTGGAAGAATGCAACATAGGATCTGAATCCCCCTACCTTGCTCCTAACTAATCCTGTCTGAAACCTCTGTATCAGTACTTCACTGCCAACTCTTCCTACTTCATTCCTTACTTCAAATACAGAGTCTGTTCCCATTTTCAGCCATAATATCACTCATACTGGTAACGGTGTCGCCGATTCCCGCCCCTGGAAAGCGACGCAACCTGCTGTTGGTTCTTGTCTCTGGCACAAAAAGTTCTATGTAAGTACCTCGCCTGGGGAGCACCTACAGCCGAAATGCGCTTACTTGCTGCTTTTATGGGTGATTAATGCGTCGTCTTCTCCCCTCCCCCGCCGCCCCACACGCCTCTCCTCCGCCAAAGCAGATGTTGTGTTGTATTGGAGGTCTTCACGAAAGATGTGAAAGGTATTTCTTAAGTTCCTTGTCGTTTTGTGAGTCTCCAAGACGAGGACTTGCTATACTCGCTTCCTCCCGGTGGAGAACACGTTGTTTCATCTTCGCGTCCACTTCGAGTCCACTTCGAGTCCACTTCGAGTCCTCAGAACACAGCGTATTTCCACGAAATCCTTCATGATATTTTGCGATATTGGTTGCTTAGAGTGTACTGTACACAACCTACCTGCACCAGAGGTCTCACTTGACATCCATACACATGCTGACATCATATGTACATCCATACACATATATCCTTACATCATATGTACAATCCATACACATATGCTGACATCATATGTACATCCATACACATATATCCTTGCATCATATGTACATCCATACACATATATCCTTGCATCATATGTACATCCATACACACATGCTGACATCATATGTACAATCCATACACACATGCTGACATCATATGTACATCCATACACATATATCCTTGCATCATATGTACATCCATACACACATGCTGACATCATATGTACATCCATACACATATATCCTTGCATCATATGTACATCCATACACACATGCTGACATCATATGTACATCCATACACATATATCCTTGCATCATATGTACATCCATACACACATGCTGACATCATATGTACATCCATACACATATATCCTTGCATCATATGTACATCCATACACACATGCTGACATCATATGTACATCCATACACATATATCCTTGCATCATATGTACATCCATACACACATGCTGACATCATATGTACATCCATACACATATATCCTTACATCATATGTACATCCATACACACATGCTAACATCATATGTACAATCCATACACATATATGCTGACATCATATATACATGACGCTATATGCTCTCGTCATAGCCATGCTGTACCAAAGCCTCCTGATCCCACAACGTGTTTATTTATCCAAACGAAAAAAAAATTATAAACATATTTTCAGTTGCATCAGTTTTTCTCACCGAGAAGAGCGTCTCGCTGTGTTTATTTATCCATAAAGATCTGTCAAATATTCAACCCTCATGAATTTGACTTAGGAACAAAGTGACGACCTTTGACAAACCGCCAGCTTTCTGTCTCCGTCGAGGCCATTAGAAAGATTAGGCTCAGGTAAATTCAGGTAAATATTACTCTTGTCATTGATAATGTTTTATTTATTTTTTTTTTACTCAGGTAAGTGGAGGAACAGACGCCGCCTTCTGAGTTCCTTCAGTAGAGTGAGAACTTTCCCTTCCCGAAGCTTACGGTAAGTATTACCTTACAAGTTTTAACCTTAAAATGCTACCCCGTCAACCTGTTTTACTCCCACGTATCCAGTTACTGCTTGGTGAACAGACGCGAACAATTGCAAGGGTTCCCGCCTAGTCAATCCTCCCTCGGCCACGCATCGAACGACCCGTCCCCATCGGTGGCCCAGCGTGAGGGAGGGTGCCCCCAGCGGAGGGCTCAGCTCCTCCAGCAGGAGATATAGGAGGAGAAAATACACGTAAATAGGGATCTATATTTCGTCGCTTCGAAGTCTGGCGTCCGGCCTCCCGTTACTCACACCAGGGGGCGCGCGGGGCTTCGCTATAGGGGTCCTGTGCTCGCTCGGTAGGTAACGCACTGTGTTGTCAACTCAGAAGTCAGTTAAGACATTGCCTAACAACGTAGACATCAGCTAACAGCGAAGACATCGAAGACATCACCTAACATCGAAGACATCGAAGACGTCAGCTAACATCGAAGACATCACCTAACATCGAAGTCACGAGCCACCAGGAAGACAACTACCTGGATGTGCCCTCGAGGGGGTGGGGGGGGGGGGGGTGGACAGGGAGGGTGGACAAAAACTTCGTCTTGAGTACCCAGGAAGAAAATATTTGACGATCTTATTACCAAGATAAGGATTGGATTCCCCGAACTTGGCATTTCGATATGCTGTTTGGTTATTAGCAACGGTTGTTAGTTTTGCTTATATAACTACGTGTTTGTATAGTTTTGATGTTGTGGTTATACCAGTGGGGGAGGGGGGGAGGGGTGGTTATTATAGCCACTATACGATAGTAACTATATTATATACTCAGGGTATATAATGTGACTCTTCTCTCTCTAAATGGAAGTTTTTTTACGAGTTAATAATTTTAGTTATAATTGTCGGTATTGGCGTGTTTTTTGCTATTTTTTTTTTTTTGCAGTTGACGTTACTATGTCATCTTGTCTCAAATTCTTCTTCTGGGTTAAACTTCCTTGTTACTTTTTTTTGCTTTTTTTTTTGTTTATGCTGGTCTCCAAATGTCACTCGTTGTAAAGGTCCACTTCAAATATTGTCATCTCAACTAATTATATTTTTTGTAAGATATTTTTTTTGTATTTTTGAGTACTTGTATCCACGCTTTGGAATTTGGGTTGCATATGGAGATTTGTCCTTGGTTGCCATAGCAACATCCCTCCCCCCTCTCCTAACCGGCTTCACGGGTCCCTTGCAACCGGTCCCCTACAACCTGTGCCCACAACCGGTGCCCTCTCAATCAGTGCCCCATAACCTGAACTCACAACCGGTATATGAATAACCTGTTCCCCACAATCGATACCCAAATCCGGTGTTTGTGCAACCCGTACCCAAAACCGGCTCCAATAACTGGTATCAACAGCCTGTATGACAATACCCGGTGGTCCACAACCAGTACCCTCATCAACGATGTCGTTAACCGGTGCAACCAACTGCATTGTCTGACTGAATTGTCTAACTGCATTGTCTGACTGGATTCCAATCTTACTCGGGAACAAATTTTCCTTCCTGGTTAACTGACCAGAAAAACTAACTTTTTTTCACCTACCGAAGGTAATTAATTGTATAAAAATCAAAACGAATATTGTTTATTTTACCTTAACTAATTTTGAGACAAAAAATATTTTTTTGTCTGTCAATTGTATCGTAGGGAATTAAATGTAATGGAATTTCTTGTTGTTATTCTGAAATATTATTAAACACAATTGGAACACAACGCCGGCCTTTCCTCGTAACTCATGCCTGTTAGTTCTGGGACTAGCCTAGCGGCATACCTCTGAACTTTTTCCAGCTTCGTCTTGCGCTTGACAAGGTACGGGCTCCATGCTGGGGGCCGCATACTCCAGGATTGGTCTTACATATGTGGTGTACAAGGTTCTGAATAATTCCTTACACAGGTTCCTGAAGGCAGTTCTGATGTTAGCCAGCCTCGGATACGCCGCAGTTGTTATTCTTTTTATGTGGTCTTCAGGAGACAGGTTTGGTGTGATATCAACTCATAGATCTTTTTCTCTGTCTGTTTCATGACGGACTTCATCTCCCATTCGGTATCCTGTGTCTGTCCTGTTTCCACTGCCTATTTTCATAATTTACATTTACTTGGGTTGAACTTTAGTAGCCATTTGTTGGACCATTTGTTCAGTTTGTCTAGGTCACCTTATAGCCTCATACTATCTTTCTCTGTCTTAATCCTCCTCGTAATATTTAGTCATCACCAGCAAACAATGAGAGGAACGATTCTATACCCTCTGGGAGATCATTTACATATATCAGAAACAGTATAGGTCCAAGGACTGAATCCTGCGGGACTCCAGTGGTGACGCTTCACCAATCTGAGACCTCACCCCTCACAGTGACTCGCTGTCTTCTGTTACTTAGGTACTCCTTTTTCCAATGGAGTACCTTTCCTTTCACTCCTGCCTTCATCTCCAGCTTTTGCACTAGTTTCTGGTGTGGTACTGTGTCAAAGGCTTACTGGCAATCCAAAAATATGCAGTCATCCAACCCATCTCTTTCTTGTCTAATTTTTGTTGCCGGGTCATAGAATTCAATTAATCCTGTGAGGCAGGACTTGCCATCCCTGAACCCATGTTGATGCTGTGCTACAAAGTTCTTTCGCTCCAGATGTTCCACTAGCTTTTTTCGCACAATCTTCTCCATCAGCTTGCATGGTATGCAAGTTAGGGGCACTGGCCTGTAGCTCAGTGCCTCCAGTCTATCCCCCTTCTTGTATATCGGGACTATATTAGCCATCTTCCAAATTTTTGGCTGTTCCCCTGTTACCAGTGATTTGTTATTCGCCGTGGAGAGTGGCAGGCACAGTGCTTCTGCTCCTTCCTCTAGGATCCATGGTGATATTCCATGGATACTAATGATTATGATAATGATATGATAATCATCATATGATAATCATCATTCCTGTGTGTTGTTGATAATCATTACACCAAGTCAAATAATTGTCATTTAACTCAGTTTCTGAGCAAGCAGGTCGCATACCTTAAATATATCCACGCAAGGTTTCAGAGAGTGCACAAGCTGTGATTGCAAAGAATAACTGGCCATTTGACAACGCTGCAATACTTGAGCTCACAAAATGATCATTATTTATGTTTTCCAACTTCATCGTGGTTGAAAATAGTCCAAGAACTTGTTGTCAACATCCCGCCTTCTTATCATTATTATTTCCAACGTTATCCAAGACTTATTTTATTGCAGCAAATCTGTGTTAAAGCGCCTTTGTTGCCTCTGCATGAGCTGACTTTTTGACAATGAGCAAAGGAGCTTTACCGTGAAATACCGCAGCAGAGAGGAGATACCACAGATTGGTAGAAGCAGAAGAAATGTGTCTGGCGTTCTATTACATTCAGCAGCACATTCTCCCGCCACAGTGAGTGAATGTGCACTCAGCAGCAATCCGCAAGCTCATTCAGCTTTTTTAGTTCGTTCTTGTAAGCCACCAGAGTCACCTCTCACGCCACTGTCTTGACTTTGACCTCAGCAACCTTACTTATTAATGCCATTTTCCTTTTAAAATGTCAAGTACAGTTTGAACAAGTTGTTCACCGCTGTTCACCACTGTGAATATAGAAATATCTATGTCCAAATACTTCTCAAATCTTTCTACTGGGTCCACACGGCAGAGCACAGCTGAGGGAGAGAGAGACGGCTGGTCCACATTAAACACTTAAAGAGGAGAAGCCATTGAAACAGAATAATACCTGTATTTCCCTATTTTATGTTTGACTTTTACACCCCCCATTATATTTCTAATTTACATTCCCCCTATTTCATGTTTGACTTTTACACCCCCCATTATATTTCTAATTTACATTCCCCTTATTTTATGTTTTTGCCGCATTGCAAAATCCTATACTAAATGTACCTTGCACCATGTTACACCAACACCATGTCATGCTGCTGTTGCGAATTCAAATACTGACCCCAACATCTGTAACTATACAATACTCGCCAACACCTGATACCCTTAACACCGACTTTATCACTAACTACCATTCCACCACCACCCAACTAGCACCCAATAGCCCTGGACTAGTTATAGCGTCTCCATCCTACGCCTCCAGCAGGCATGTTGTAAACTCGATGCCTGTGGGTGAGATTCCACCCCGCATGCAGTAAACTCAGTCAGTATATCGAGTATATCCAGTATAGTCAGAGTATTGTCATCCTGGTGGACGTTCCACCCTCGCTTGAGGTAGACTGAGGGGTATACCGTACTTTTTATATGCATGCTGAATGCAACTCTAAGATTTATTTTCTTTGATGTATGAGTTTACTTTTCAGTGTAGCTTTTACAACGTCAATTTACGTCATGTTCAGCCCGTGGCCATTTACAGCCAACTCTCTAGTGCTGGACACCGCCAACGTTCTGAAGTATTACGTAATTGAATGAGCTTTGGCGCCTGCATGGGTTAGTGTCGAACCCCCCCCACGCCTGCATGGGTTAGTGTCGACCCCCCACGCCTGCATGGGTTAGTGTCGACCCCCCACGCCTGCATGGGTTAGTGTCGACCCCCCACGCCTGCATGGGTTAGTGTCGGACCCCCCACGCCTGCATGGGTTAGTGTCGACCCCCCACGCCTGCATGGCCCTATCCCTCATGTGGGTGTGGCACCCATACGCCTCCCTATCCTCCAAAAATGAGAGTATTTATAACAAACATTTGGTCAGACTGTTGCAAAAATGGAATGTTGCAAACACTTAAAAAACAAAGTTTCGCGATTTGTTCTTTTGCAACACTCCAGATGACATGTCAAAAGGTGGAGCAGTATTTATTTACCGTGACGTGACATGTCCTAGGCCTAAATAAGCAATCTTAGGCCTAATATTTGCCGTGCAATGCGCGAGGCGTTGCTACAACTGGACCATATCCAATCTTCGCCAGCTGTTGGCGAAGTCACACCCTGAACCAGACCTGGCCACACCCTCCCTGAACCAGACCAGGCTACACCCTCCCTGAGCTAGACCTGGCCACACCCTCCCTGAACCAGACCAGGCTACACCTCCCTGAACCAGACCTGGCCACACCCTCCCTGAACCAGACCAGGCTACACCCTCCCTGAGCTAGACCTGGCCACACCCTCCCTGAACCAGACCAGGCCACACCCTCCCTGAACCAGACCTGGCCACACCTTCTTGTGTGTGGCATATGATCGCGTGGATCTGACTCAACACCCACACAAACACTTCCGAGCAGAGTTCGATCATATCCGAGATCATATCTTCGAACTCTTTTAGGATCATGTCTAAGAGTTCGGCAGGCGTGCCGTCGAGGACGGACGGGATCTCTGCAACATTGCTAACCCAAATTAGCCTGTCAGTCTGCATATATGTGGGCTTAATATCACTTAACGTTTCTGTGTGTTTGTGAGAGTCTCTTGTGGTCACGGGGGATCTTGGTATAGCTGTGTGTTTGTGCTCGTTTGTGAGTGTGTGTAATCGCTGGAATCAAGTGAGGGGTTTTTTTGGTGCGGTCAAATTATGTGGTAATGTGCTAAAGCTGTCACACTGCGTTTTTGACAGGAAAGGAACTTTTGACAGCTGTTACCTTATCTCTTGTGGTGGGAATTCCCCCCTTCCCCCCCCCCCCCCCCCCGTCCTTGTCTCGTTACACCTTGCCTTGTGTGTCCTGGTTCACCTTGAGTAACCTGGTCCAGCGCTAAGTAGATCATGTTCTTAATACCCGCTCGTTCTTTCTCTTCTCGGCGGGAGACATCTCCCGTCACGCAGGGTGCAGTCGCACCTCCGCAGATCTCCAGTATCATCTATTGATACTGGAAATGGCTCAAAAGGGCCACCACTTATGGGCTATTCATGCCCAAGCCACCTTTTGGGTGGCTTAATCTTCTCTCTCTTCTCTCTCCCTCTTCTCGTGGGAAACTGTGTTGACTGGCGTTGTGGCTTACATTGTCAACACAATGTTTCAACAGATTTGACTTCAACGTACTTACGACGTACTAAGGGTCG
>NC_091197.1:9065341-9085341 GCF_040958095.1 Procambarus clarkii | reverse complement strand
GTAAGGGATAGGAACCTTTTTTTCCGAGATTAGTTATATTACCTCACCTGTATAGTCAATATGTGTCTCATTACCTCACCTGCATAGTCAACCTCAACGGCCAGATGGCCTACAGCGGCCAGGTGGCCTACAGCGGCCAGGTGGCCTACAACGGCTTTCGGAATTAGGTCCTGCTAGACAACCTAACCTAAGGGACTGGTTGTCTAGCAGAAGGTCTCGTGACCATGTGGTATAGTGACCAGTTACTCACCTAGTTGTGCTTGCGGGGGTTGAGCTCTGGCTCCTTGGTCCCGCCTCTTAACTGTCAATCAACAGGTGTACAGATTCCTGAGCCTACTGGGCTCTTATCATATCTACACTTGAAACTGTGTATGGAGTCAGCCTCCACCACATCACTGCCTAATGCATTCCTCCTGTTAACTACTCTGACACTGAAGCGTAGTGGTCTAGTGATCAGCTGGTCTAACAGGCAGATGGTCTAACGAGCACACACATAATGGCAGAGAATTGCGTAACTATTCGTCGAGTTCAGTGTCACAGACTCACATCACCACCAGGCCTGTGTTTGTTCTCTGTTATACAAAGAACAATGTTATACATTACGGCATAACAGAAGCTGATATGCCGCAATGCCGAGGCTGAAGACTTCATAAACAGTCTATATTTGCTTCTCTAAGTAAACATATGTTGTTAAATATGACCGAAAAGATAAGATAAATAATTCTAACTCGAATTTTTTCAATATTTCTTATGTTTCTTTTCACTGTCGATGGTAGTTGAAAAATCAATTCTCCAAAATTCATTTTTATTTCTAGTCTCTATGTAAATATATGAATGAGTAAACGCGAGAAAATAACATTCTGGTCAACAATGAGATGCTAGTAAACAGCGTCGCTGGAGAGAGTGAACCAAGTTCATACGCAAATCTGATTTAATGTTTCGTGGAAAGTTGTGTGGAAGAAATTATATATTTTGGATGTTACTTCGTCTCTAGAACAAGGGAAAGGTAAGGAGTGATATGATAGAAGTTTTCAGACGGATAAAAGTGTACAGGAATGTGTGAATAAGGAGTCAAATGTAACGCAAAATAGGACGCAAAACAGTGGAGGCCATTTGCGTCAGTTTAGATTCAGGAAAGACTGGCATAAATATTGCTTCTCGAACGGAATTATTGATTTATGGATCAAATTACTATGTAACGCGATAGATGTGGGATCTTCCGATTGTTTGAAGTGAAATTTAAAACATATATATGAATGAGTTTGGGCGGATATACATAGGAGCTGCCTCGTATGGCTCAAAATGGCCTTCTGCAGGTTACTGTATTCTTGTATTTGGTAAACTGACAGATAGTTAGCATGCCCCACGCGTCACCTTATAACTCTCCTCTGGTGACAAGCACATGGTCCTGGGAACTTGCCACTGATACCACACAACATACACGACGCAGTTCATACTCGTTCATAGGGGTATCTTACCCTTGCCTGGACAGGATAATTCGGACCTGTGGGCACGAATCACCTTGGTCAGGGTATGTAAACACAGGCTCAGTTCCTCTCCGCCAGGTTGACAGGTCAGACGGGTTTCGGGGACCAGTTATTTCCCATGTTAGTTCCTTTAATTGCTTCCTTGATTCTCATTAGTATTGCATTTTTGGCTTCTAGCTTCTGTTGAAATCTACTTTGATTATGTGTTTGATATATTGGTATTTTCCCTGTTAGCTCTGAACGTAGCATAAAGTAGCATAACGTAATATACGAGGGATCGTTATGGAGTGTTTCAAGCGTAGGTTAGACTTATATCTGAATAGGTTTGGATAGATGTAAGCAGTACTAGCCTCACCCAGATCGACGGGCCCTTCTGCACCTGCTGGGTTCTTTCGTTCTAAAAGCTTACCTACTAACTACCCAGGTAATGTCCCAGGTAAAGTCCCCCCCCCCCCCCCCCCCCGTCAGCCTGAAACAATATATGTACGTCATCGCTGTTATACCTGGCCACTGCCTCAAGAGAAAGTGACGAGCTAAAAATAATGGCAAGAAATAATGATGATAAAGTATGCGAAAACTGAACTCCAGTAGTATATAGCGCTTTTGCTGTAATGGTCGCTACGTACACACTCAGAGCTATTCTCGTTCACACGCACATTAACACACATACACACACACACACACCACTGTATGTATGTGGAGTGTATGACTCCATACACAGTTTCAAGTGTAGATATGATAGAGCCCAATAGGCTCAGGAACCTGTACACCAGTTGATTGACGGTTGAGAGGCGGGACCAAAGAGCCAGAGCTCAACCCCCGCAAGCACAACTAGGTGAGTACTAGGTGAGTACACACACACACACACACACACACACACACACACACACACACACACACACACACACACACGCACGCACGCGCGCGCGCGCGCGGCCCCAACATGGAGCCCGTACCTTGTCAAGCACAAGACGAAGCTGGAAAAAGTTCAGAGGTATGCCACTATTCTAGTCCCAGAGCTAAGAGGCATGAGTTACGAGGAAAGACTGCGTGAGATGCACCTTACGACACTGGAAGACAGAAGAGTAAAGGGAAGACATAATCACAACCTACAAAATTCTCAGAGGAATTGACAGGGTAGATAAGGATAAACTTTTTAACACTGTTGGTACGTGAACAAGGGGACACAGGTGGAAACTGAGTACCCAAATGAGCCACAGAGACGTTAGAAAGAACTTTTTGAGTGTCAGAGTAGTTAACAGATGGAATACATTAAGCAGTGATGAGATGGAGGCTGACTCTATACACAGTTTCAAATGTAGATATGATAGAGCCCCGCAAGCACAACTAGGTGAGTACACACACATTCACACGCGCGCTCACACACACACACACACACACATACACACACGTTCACACACACACACACACACACACACACACACACACACACACACACACACACACACACACACACACACACACACACACACACACACACGCCTGAAGGAACTGTTCCTTACAACACTAGAAAAAAGAAGGGAGCGGGGGGATATGATAGGAACGTATAAAATACTTAAGGGGATTGACAGAGTGGAAATAGATGAAATGTTCACACGGAATAGTAACAGAACGAGGGGACATGGGTGGAAGGTGGAAACTCAGATGAGTCACAGAGATGTTAGGAAGTTTTCTTTTAGCGTGAGAGTAGTGGAAAAATGGAATGAACTTAAGAAGCAGGTTGTGGAAGCAAACTCTATTCATAATTTTAAAACTAGATATAATAGGGAAATAGGACCGGAGTCATATTGCTGTAAACAACCGATGACTCGAAAGGCGGGATCCAAGAGTCAATGCTCGATCCTGCAGGCACAAATAGGTGAGTAAAAATAGGTGAGTACCCGCGCAGATACCGTTAGATAGTGACACAGATTTGCAGAAGCTTAGCTACAGTCTCTCTACACACACACCCTCTCTAAAGAGTTGGGAGGGAAGAGGAGAAAAGGAGGGGAGAAAGTTGAGAGAGGGGGAGGATGTTAAGATAAAGATAAAGAGAGAGAGAGAGAGAGAGAGAGAGAGAGAGAGAGAGAGAGAGAGAGAGAGAGAGAGAGAGAGAGAGAGAGAGAGAGAGAGAGAGAGAGAGAGAGAAGTGGTACTTCAAGCTATGTACCCATTCCCAACCCTTCCCTCTCTGCTTGGGTACAAGGTCGTTCTCTCACTACGGGATTTAGCTCCTGGATAAAAAAAAAAATATATATATATATATATTTTCACTTTCACTGCATGGCCTCTCATTCCTGGTGCTACGGAACTTTCCCATGGGCTACATACATGACTACATACGAGGCTACTTTGAATCAAAGTTCAATATCCATGGGATACATATATTCTTTGTTTTCTTTTTTTGTCTATTTCATGTTATCCTCTTCGTGTTGTCCCTATACCTCCATCTTATTCATCTGTAAATATTTTACATTAATCCATGTTATTCACCTGCAAGTTATTCACGTGCCCTGAGTTATTCGTTTGCCTAGAGTTATTTCCCTGCCTCTGAATGTTTTCCCCTTTGAGATATTACCAACACGTAGAGGGGATATATGCACCGTCCAGAGATATACCCTGTGTCTCGGCGTATATTCGCCTCTCAGTGTACCTCACTTCTCGGTGTATCTACACTGAGACTGTCCCCCTAGTCCTGGTCAGTGTTCTGGACCTGCAGCTTGCTACTTTGTCCTTCATGAAAAGTTGTTGGCGTCCTGGAAGATGGAATCTCCGTTCACATCTTCTGATCTCCACGTTTCGCTGATGCCAGTGATGCTGGAACTCTCAGCCTCACTGTATGCACTCACTGCGTGTGGGCACTCACTGTATGCACTCAGGGGGGACTGGAAGAGTGCTGGTGTATGCTATACACACTATTATTATTTCGCGTATTGTCACTTTCACTCTGTGTCTGCTTGTTGTCGGAGGGAGTAATAAGATTAGTTCTGCCTTCGTGAGTGAAGGATTATTATGGCCTGTCCTCATTAACCTGTCCGGACTCCCCCCCCCCCCCCATCCCTTTCATCTATAGTCTTGTGGTCTGCGTTTCTTTACCGGTTATTTTGTTTCAGACTTGCCTAACCTCCCTTCCTTGGGAGCCAACCACTTGGGCTGGATGATAGAGCGACGGGCTCGCTTCATGCAGGTCGGCGTTCAATCCCCCGACCGTTCAAGTGGTTGGGCATCATTCCTCTCCGTCCCATCCTTATCTTGACCCCTTTCCCGGTGTGCTATATAGTCGTAATGGCTTGTCGCTTTCCTTGATAGTTCCTTTTCCCTTCCTTTCCCTTCCCTTTCTGGGAAATTTGTACTTTCTCCACTTCGCCTATTAATTTTTTTTAATTTATCTGATTTATTCAGATGAGTGAATTTTTATTTATTTAGATCCGATTTATTCTTTTGGAAAACTAATATATTTTTAGTTGTTACGTCAAGGCTTCAAATTCGCTTTCCAGCAGTTCTGAATTACTCTCGTGGGGTCCTGATTGTCGGATTGTTTACCTGATTGTTGGACTACCCACCAGATTCTCTTAGTTTACCGCAGTATCCTGCACTCAGTATTACTGTATTGTCTCACATTGTAAACTGTTTCGTGAGATCCTTCTGACCATCTCGTAGTTCTTGTATTTCGTCACATTTTATCCTCTACATTCTCCGTGGTAGGTCTCGGATTATTAAATTTACCTCTTGCATGCAATGCAGTACAAGTGCAATAGTGAAATAGATCTTATCCAGCGGTTTCATCATTGTTGTATGCATCGTATAAGACGTCTGAGATCATTAAGCATTTACCAGGGTACAGAGGACAGCAATCGTCACATCTGATTAGTAATTTTGTCCCCTGAACCACCGTTACAGGACCCATATGGGTCTCTGAAACCATCTGTGTAATAACTTTTATATTGCCAGATCTTCGCACTTACTTAGCTCATTAAAATGACCTGAAAGGAGACTAAATAACGTATCAGGGTGGGTTTTTCTTGATGGGAAAAGGGGGGGGGGGGTAGTCTTCCCTGTCAACACCCCTCATCTCACGTGTCTGAGGAAGTCCCGCTAAATGTAGCAGCTGCAAAAGGGAAGACAGAAGTTTAGCTTGAACCCAAAACAAAAGCTATCGGTGATAGTAACTGCGCGAAGAGGTAGGATGGCATAAGCCTTGAAGTCAAGCTATGATTTTACCGTTCACCTGAAGGAGAGGGCGGCCTTGTACCGCTCGACGACCCCTTGTACGACCCGTCGACCTCTTGTACTACCCGACCTTTGTACCACCCGACCCTTGTACGGTCCCACCGTCGACTGTTCCACCGTCTATACTGCCAGACTGTCATTCCCTGGCCTGCCCGTCTCGTGACCTATTCATTCCTTTCCTGTAATTAGCGACGTGCGGAACAACAGACCAACCCCCCGCCCCCCTGCCTCCTAATACGACACACCTGCAAGCACACCTCTGGTGCCAGGTATATATATATACATGTTCCAAATATGTCTAAGTTGCTCACCTTCAACATTTTAAGCTCGTCCCGGTGGATTGTACAAGCATAGAACCTGATTGTTATCCTGACCTCCAGAGGCCTGTCTGTGACCACAGAGAGAGGGGGGGAGGGAGGGGGTTCAGAGAACGCTGTGAACAGCCTCAGTGTCACTGAAGAGTGGATATCGGGATCTTTCTGTTTCACTTTGGGACTCTTTTTTTTTTATTCATAATTTACGGACTAAGTCGCAGGAAGGTCAGCCTATGTTGCAGTGTAATTCTGACGTTGTAACTTGCAGTTTACTTAGCTTGTTGCAGGCGGGGTGTGAGATTACCTCGAGTGTGAGTGTGAGTGTGAGTGTGAGGGCATCACTCCGCCAGTTGGTAAAACATCTTTTTGGGAAGAGACGTAAAGGAGCTAACTAATGACTTTATGTTCTTTGGCTCTTCTCAGAGACTCTATATCCGTCTCTTGTGCATCATATAAGACTTTATAGAGTCTAGCATTGGCACCATTTCCCTTGAGTTTGTTAACGAAGATAATTAGCATCCCTGGAATTCACAAAAACCGGTTGGGCTAGAGGCTGATTCTTGGGCAAAGGCGCTCGGGCATCTTCCCTCCTGACCCCATATGTTGTTGTTTTTAGATTCAGTTACTGGGAGCCAAAAGTTGCAAGTAGCACGGGCTATGGTGATCCCATAGTGAACTTACCTGGCACAGGAGTGGGGCTGTAACTCGATGCTGACGCCACAGTTGGCCTAGCACTCAATAGGGATACACAGAAATCACACAGTAATTGACTTGTAAGAGTGATTGACTTGTGTGAGAGTGATTGACTTGTGTGAGAGTGATTGACTTGTGTGAGAGTGATTGACTTGTGTAAGAGTGATTGACTTGTGTGAGAGTGATTGACTTGTGTGAGAGTGATTGACTTGTGTGAGAGTGATTGACTTGTGTGAGAGTGATTGACTTGTGAGAGAGTGATTGACTTGTGTGAGAGTGATTGACTTGTGTAAGAGTGATTGACTTGTGTGAGAGTGATTGACTTGTGTGAGAATGATTGACTTGTGAGAGAGTGATTGACTTGTGTGAGAGTGATTGACTTGTGTGAGAATGATTGACTCGTGTGAGAGTGATTGACTTGTGTTAGAGTGATTGACTTGTGTGTGAGTGATTGACTTGTGTGAGAGTGATTGACTCGTGTGAGAGTGATTGGACTTGTGTGAGAGTGATTGACTCGTGTGAGAGTGATTGGACTTGTGTGAGAGTGATTGGACTTGTGTGAGAGTGATTGGACTTGTGTGAGAGTGATTGGACTTGTGTGAGAGTGATTGAACTTGTGTGAGAGTGATTGGACTCGTGTGAGAGTGATTGGACTTGTGTGAGAGTGATTGGACTTGTGTGAGAGTGATTGGACTCGTGTGAGAGTGATTGGACTTGTGTGAGAGTGATTGGACTTGTGTGAGAGTGATTGAACTTGTGTGAGAGTGATTGAACTTGTGTGAGAGTGATTGGACTTGTGTGAGAGTGATTGGACTTGTGTGAGAGTGATTGAACTTGTGTGAGAGTGATTGGACTCGTGTGAGAGTGATTGGACTTGTGTGAGAGTGATTGGACTTGTGTGAGAGTGATTGGACTCGTGTGAGAGTGATTGAACTTGTGTGAGAGTGATTGGACTTGTGTGAGAGTGATTGACTTGTGTAAGAGTGATTGACTTGTGTGAGAGTGATTGACTCGTGTGAGAGTGATTGACTCGTGTGAGAGTGATTGACTTGTGAGAGAGTGATTGACTTGTGTGAGAGTGATTGACTTGTGTGAGAATGATTGACTCGTGTGAGAGTGATTGACTTGTGTTAGAGTGATTGACTTGTGTGAGAGTGATTGGACTTGTGTGAGAGTGATTGGACTTGTGTGAGAGTGATTGGACTCGTGTGAGAGTGATTGGACTTGTGTGAGAGTGATTGGACTTGTGTGAGAGTGATTGGACTTGTGTGAGAGTGATTGGACTCGTGTGAGAGTGATTGGACTTGTGTGAGAGTGATTGGACTTGTGTGAGAGTGATTGGACTCGTGTGAGAGTGATTGGACTTGTGTGAGAGTGATTGGACTTGTGTGAGAGTGATTGGACTTGTGTGAGAGTGATTGACTCCCGTGATTGACAAGATTACTATCAAGATGACCAATATTAAGCAACGCACAAAACTCTTGAGTATCAGTTTACTCCAAATATAAAGTTACTATGGAGTATTGTTTACTATTCCTGGACATCTCACTGTATGAAGATTGCTACACCTTGTTATCTCTATTTTACACTGGAGGGTACAGGAGTCAGATTCACGAAGCAGTTAAGCAAGCACCTACGAACCTGTCCATCTTTTCTCAATCTTTGGCGGCTTTGTTTACAATTATTAAACAGTTAATGAGCTCCGAAGCACCAGGAGGCTGTTTATAACAATAACAACAGTTGACTGGAAAGTTTTCATGCTTGTAAACGGTTTAATAAATGTAACCAAAGCCGTCAAAGATTGAGGAAAGATGTACACGTTCGTCAGTACTTGCGTAACTACTTCGTGAATCTGGCCCCAGGAGTATAGACGGCTTCTGACTCCTCTTGGAAGCAGACATCGAGCTTTCAATTTTCATCAATCATGATATAAGCCTTATACAGGCGATGAGTCACAATAACGTGGCTAAAGTATGTTGACCAGACCACACACTAGAAGTTGAAGGGACGACGACGTTTCGGTCCGTCCTGGACCATTCTCAAGTCAATTGTGATTCACAATCAAAGTCGACCATTTACAATCGACTTGAGAATGGTCCAGGACGGACCGAAACGTCGTCGTCCCTTCACCTTCTAGTGCGTGGTCTGGTCAACACTTACAGTTAAGGGTTGCATGGTGCTTGCAGTCTAACTGCCTAGTTCCCTCAGGCAGATGTCTACGAACAGTAAACTTTGGTGTAGCCCCAAGACATACAGTTGATTATTGACTCTACCTGTTGAACACTGACTTTACCTGTTGAACATTGACTCTACCTGTTGAACATTGACTCTACCTGTTGAACATTGACTCTACCTGTTGAACATTGACTCTACCTGTTGAACAGTGACTCTACCTGTTGAACATTGACTCTACCTGTTGAACATTGACTCTACTTGTTGAACACTGACTCTACCTGTTGAACACTGACCCTACCTGTTGAACATCGACTCTACCTGTTGAACACTGACTTTACCTGTTGAACATCGACTCTACCTGTTGAACAGTGACTCTACCTGTTGAACACTGACTTTACCTGTTGAATATCGACTCTACCTGTTGAACAGTGACTCTACCTGTTGAACAGTGACTCTACCTGTTGAACAGTGACTCTACCTGTTGAACAGTGACTCTACCTAGGGGAACGTAGGATGGAACATTAATGCCGTGAAGGCTGTGGGCGATGTGGTGGAGATGAACTAATAAAAGTAGTCCTATTAACCTATCGTGCTAGGAAAAGGAATTAAGGGTATATTATTTATATATTTATATCAAAATAATGCATTGTAATATTTATATACATATATTTATATCCATTCGTTTTAAATCTAAACAGAAAACTATAAGCGAATTTATATATATATATATATATATATATATATATATATATATATATATATATATATATATATATATATATATATATATATATATATATATATATGCGAACAAGCCTGAATGGTCCCCAGGACAATATGCAACTGAAAACTCACACCCCAGAATATATATATATATATATATATATTAGTTATATATATATATATATATATATATATATATATATATATATATATATATATATATATATATATATATATATATATATTCTCTCCTCGGATCATTGCAACCTAGGTGTGATGTTGCATAAATTGCAGGGGACACTTCAAGGGCAAGAAGAGTTCTGTCATGAAATTTTGAAACATCTTATTTATTTATTTTTTTTTTTTCGTGCGGCTCTCGAGAGGTAACCAGTCCTGGGCCATCATCTGAACCTTCCTGGATCTGAGCGTTGCTCCCGTAACGTAATCTTAACGTTGAAACAAGGTAATCTTTACTTTGAAACAACATAATCTTAACGTTGAAACAAGGTAATCTTTACTTTGAAACAACATTATCCTTATGTTGAAGCAACGTAATCTTTACGTTGAAACAAAGTAATCTTTACGTTGAAACAACGTTGCCCGAACGTATGCTTTACGTTGAAACAATGTAACCGCAGAGTCCTGTCCGTGTGTTGGCTGGTATAGGATTCAATTCGATATTCAACACTATTAATAAAACTAACTTTCAACAGAATAGAGTTAGGTCACTGCAAGCAACTGGAAGTTGAATTCGTTCCTTGCATAGTAAACATTACTTTTGTTTAAGAATTTTTAATATTTTTCTTGGTAATTAGGAAGATTTGTGTCTTTTTCGTTAAAAGGAACATGCTAAGCATGACAGAGCAAGGGTCAGGCCAGAGGACACGCATGTACAACGTCTCACTTGCCTAGAATCTGAGCTGAAATGGTCGGATCAGGTTGTAGGACCAGGCACTTATCAGGTTAGCCTGGCTCCACACCGGCGTGTGAGCAACAGTGCTCTATATGCAGGCGAAGAGTCACAATAACGTGGCTAAATTATGTTGACCAGACCACACACTAGAAGGTGAAGGGACGACGACGACGTTTCGGTCCGTCCTGGACTCAAGTCGATTGTGAATGGTCCAGGACGGACCGAAACGTCGTCATCCCTTCGCCTTCTAGTGTGTGGTCTGGGGCCAGATTCACGAAAGAACTTACGCAAGCACTTACGAACCTGTACATCTTTTCTCAATCTTTGGCGGCTTTGTTTACAATTATTAAAAAGTTAATGAGCTCCGAAGCACCAGGAGGCTGTTTATAACAATAACAACAGTTGATTGGAAAGTTTTCATGCTTGTAAACTGTTTAATAAATGTAACCAAAGCCGTCAAAAATTGACGATAGATGTACACGTTCGTAAGTGCTTGCGTAAGTGCTTTCGTGAATCTGGCCCCTGGCCAACAACAGAGCTCTCATAATCGTCCACTGGTAATCCAATCGCTGGTAACTATCCACTGGTAATACTCACTATAGCAAGAAAACGTCAGTTCCTTTAAATTTTCATAATATAACGTGTTGAGCATCTCAGAGAGTACTAAGGAGACCCTACCTTATTATTAATCAGAATCAGAGAATTCATTTACAATAACTTACATAAATCATTATCATTCTGACTGGACTGAACACGTGTACAAACTTTCATGTTCTAGAGAAACTGAAAATCATTTATCTTTCAATTCATGTGTATATATATAATATATATCTATGTGTGTATATCACGAAAATAAACACGTGATTAAAAATGTGACAATGTCAGACCACGGAGGAAAAATGAAGCAGGAATTTCCTTAAGTACTTTCGTATATTAATACATCTTCAGAAGGAGTCTGAAGATGTATTAATATACGAAAGTACTTAAGGAAATATATATCTATTTATAATGTGTGTGTGTTTTACTGAATATGACAGAAAGGGTGAGAGCTATGATTGAAGCATTAATCTTTTCTTCATTTACTGTGTTACCTTCTCTTGAGAAGGAAGTTGAAAATTTCACTCTTCAAAGTTTATTTACGGTTTTATTGTGGCCTGATTGCTAAGAGATACGTTTCGTTGATCCTGTCAACATTGTCAAAGGCAGAGTACAAGTGAATACAATTTAGATTGATTGATGAAGATTAAGCCACCCTAAATGTGGCATGGGCGGGCTATTCTTGTTTCCCTTCAAAACGCATAAATCTTTTCCCTATTTTACAATTTAGATTGATTGATGATTGATAAAGATTAAGCCACCCAAGAGGTGGCACGGGCATGAATAGCCCGTAAATACAATTTAGGTGGAGGAGTTGAATATATAATGGAGAGTGAGGTGAAGTGGCACGTACACGGGAGACATCTCCCGTCACGCAGGGTGCAGTCGCACCTCCACAGATCTCCAGTATCAGCTCTTGATACTGGTAACGGCTCAAAAGGGCCACCACTTACGGGCTATTCATGCCCGTGCCACCTTTTGGGTGGCTTAATCTTTATCAATCAATCAAGTGGCACGTAGGCCAACACTGTAGCTTACCAGTCTCCTGTGTTACAGTGATGGCCGGGGTGACATGTTGGGTGTTTCGTCTTGGTCTCTAAGATGGCAGAGTGTAACTGGGTGTTATCGGACCGTTGATAGTTGGCTGGGTGTGAGTGATGTGTGGCCAACCCGTCCTCTTAAAAATAATGTCGCTTTTCGCTGGTATGCGCGCTATGGCCAAAAGTGGACGTAATTTGTAATGAAATCGACTCACATAAGTGACGTACTGTCCCGTTTTCTGTTTGAGTCGTCCGGTCTACTCGGAAAAGTTAGGAGAAGAAACTTTCAATTAACATTTTTCATAAAAAATTGAAACTTTATAAGAGTTTTCTGCCCACCTAACCTATCAAAGGACCCTTAACTTACTGTTGTTGAAAAAATCCCTAATTTATTTTCATTTTTGTTTTAATTTTCAAATTACGTCCGTGTGGCGGCTCATCCGTGGCCAGCCTTCTATTGTCGTATTTGTCGATTATTTGAGTATAGTTTGTCAGGATATCTCGGGTGATGATCTGGTTGAGTGTAGAGATCACGTGTTCCATGGTGGGGCCTTGCTGGTTGTGCATTGTCACACGCCCTGACAGAGAAGGTGTCTTGCCGTCTGTATATTGATTGATGAAGATTAAGCCACCCAAGAGGTGGCACGGGCATGAATAGCCCGTAAGTGGTGGCCCTTTTGAGCCATTACCAGTATCAAGAGCTGATACTGGAGATCTGTGGAGGCGCGACTGCACCCTGCGTGACGGTAGATGTTCCGTGGTCTGTATATACATTCATATACTTTATATACTACTGAGATCGTTGGGGCTAACAGGCTCCAAGGAGGCATGTATAGGCATAGACGACATTCGCCTCTTTCAAGACGTTTCATTTGGTGTCGAGTAAAGCTCTTCACGAGCAAGTTGGTGGTCATCTTGCTCTTGTGATATAATATAAACACGATTGATTAGTTGGTGTCGGCTGAGGTCACGTTTCTATCACTAATTTATTTCAAGATCCTTTCCTCCATTTTGTGACCCGTGGAGAAGTTCCTGTAAAATATTATAATAGGAGAGACAGTTAATATATTGCTGGTCATTGCGTCAGAGACAGCACACGGCGACTCACCTTTCTTTTAATGACTTCTCTGATATATCTGAGATTTCTGTAACATGTGTCATCAACTGGCAAACGGACCCAAGAAAAGTTATTTTTATGCTTCATTGATCTTCGTGAGAGAGTAGTCTCCCACTGATGACTAATGCTGCAAGTTGTAGGGCTGTTGCATATGCAACAGGAGTCGGGGAGTCTAACCCAATGTGCTCAGTGCACAAGTCGTGTGCAATTGGGTTATCTCTGTGCTGAACGGAGACCTAGCTTCTCTAGTCTCTATCGAGAGGCCTTTCATTCAAGCAGCACAGTGACGCTGCCAGAAACAATGTAGGTTGATTCGCCAAGGTGATAGACCGAATTGGATTAGACCGAAGCCTCAGCCTGCCATTCGGAAGCCTTGCAACACGGGAGTATCTTTCTGCCCCTCAGTGTCTCCGGTCCCTCCCAGACAGGCCACCCGCGAAACCACTTCGCCATCGACCCCACGTGATTTCTGACCACCAATAAGACGGTCAGCGCATTACCTCCACGCACAGCGTTTCTCTGTCTGGTGGAAGTCAGGAGACACGTCCCTGGAAGCTGGCCGTTCGTGAACCCGACGTTCGAATCCCATTTCCACCAACCCTTTTGTTACGTCGGTACGTGTCGGGGAGAGGTCTCCGGCCTCATAGGTAGGTCATAGGTAGACCACGTCGTCTAAGTCTCCCCCTCAAGGCAGCATCAAGTTCACTCACCGCTTCGGCAACAAAATCTGCAGTACTGGAATCCTGCGGTGCGACTATTTTGGCGTCTTCGTTTGTCCGCCGATGCAGTGAAATAAATTGTGATGGGGGGGGAGGGCAGGCAAGAGGTATTCCCCCCACAGTATACATGTCTTCCCCATAACATGTATGACCTCCCCACAGCATGTATGATTTACCCACAGCATGTATGACTTCCCCCACAGCATGTATGACTTCCCCAAGAATGTATGATTTCCCCATAACATGTATGACTTCCCCACAGCATGTATGACTTCCCCCACAGCATGTATGATTTACCCACAGCATGTATGACTTACCCACAGCATGTATGATTTCCCCAAGCATGTATGATTTCCCCATAACATGTATGACTTCCCCACAGCATATATGACTTGCCTACAGCATGTATGACTTCCACTACACCATGTATAACTTCCCCCACAGCCTGTATGACTCCCCCACAACAGTCATGTCCTCTCACGGAATTCATGTCGTGTCACAGCCTTCTGAACCCCTAACTCGGAAGAGTTTTGTTGCTGGTGCAACTGATGCAACAGAGGCAAGTGTGTGCGGGGGCTGTAACTGGCTGCACCTCTCTTTACCGTAATCATAAGTAATGAATGACAAGTGCTCACACCCTCACAGCACTCCTCAATCCCTTTATCCCCTCCCCCCACCTCACTCCTACCTTCTCTCTCACTCATACCCCCCTCATTCCTACCCTCCGCCACACCCCCACTCACTCACTCCCTCCACAGTATTCCTACTTCAGACCAGGTGTGCATGCAGCCAATTAACCTTCGGGGGAGATGCTGACCTTCACAAAGATATATATTATTATTATTATAAACTCATTCATATATATGTCTGACCTACGCTCGAAACAATACAGTGATCCTATGTATATTGTGTTACTCAGTATTTGGTTCCATAAATCGATACACACACCTGTTTCCCATACCATACTACTTGTGTAAAGGAAAAAATGTAGATGTTTATCTCTCAGAATGTTTGGTAATATGTTTATTGTTTGTGATGTGTGTCTATGTATGTATTAACACGATGTACTGAACGGGGTGAGAATAGCTTGAGCTACCTCATCCCTTTGTGTGTATTTTATCTCAATAAACTTATTTCAATTTCAATTTTAATTTCCTGTTTCCAAACCTCCCTGTTTTCCACATGTTTCTTCTTGGTATACCAAATATGGTATACCAAATATGGTATACCATATTTATACCCTCTTCGTTATAATCTACGTTATTCTGTACGTCATACTCTGTTATATTCTTCGTTATACTCTTCTATAGATTTATATACTTCAAATATTTATTTGTTCTTCGTTTTCTAAGAGAACCTAAACTAAGTTTTCTTTTTAATCTCTCTTCATTAGGAAGGTTCATTAAGCACAATTTTGAGCTTATTAAACCCCAGACGAGGGATCAAAACAGCGTTGGTGCTTCAGAGTACAGTTACACACACTACAAGACGTTTACAGTTTCTCTATCATGTTTTTATTTAAGAAAATTTGATAGAAAATAAGATGAGGTCTCACGTTCAGAGAGAACGTTAAGGTATTATAGTTCCGGGTTTACTAACCCTGTGCAACGCTCTGCCTATCCGCGGGCCATGCTGTGACAAGCCCATCCTATCCCCCTGTGATGCTCGCCCAGCCTCCGACCTATCCCCCATAAAGGCACCTATTCTCTGATTATGCTCGTACAAGAGGATATGTCTCTCTCTGAAATCACCCCAACACTTGTCCAGGGGCGAGTGCGTCTTTCTAAACTCTCTCTCTCTCTCTCTCTCTCTCTCTCTCTCTCTCTCTCTCTCTCTCTCTCTCTCTCTCTCTCTCTCCCCAAGAGGTGTTCCTCCCGTTTCTCGGTGTAAATACGTTGAAGGTTTGCTATTCCTGGACCAAGTTCAACGCTAACTTTATACTTTGCTGGTTCAGGAAGCTATTGTGGCGCCGCTTTAATAACCCTTAAGAGGTTGATAGGCCTCATTTTAAGACACCAATCCTAAGCCTCGTCCAAGGTGAGGTGGATCATGAAAACTCATTCGGTAATTTTGTCCCGTATTGTACAATTATAATATATACTTTTCTGTAACATTAATTTTTATTAATTTATCTTATAATACAAAAATAAATCACATTAACGTGATGAATCAGTGAGAAAATCAGTAGAAGCCATGATGGGGATTCGAACCTATGTTCTGGGTATACTCTCAAGCAACGCCTTAGACCTCTACCCCACGACATGGTCACAAGCATTGTAACCTGGGATTCAACTGAATCCTCGAGGGGTTCCTGAGGCTGCCACTGAAGCCTAACAGGGGTTTCACACAACCACTCCTAATGCACTCTGGCTCGTTGTCTAGGCATTCTAAACTACAAGCTAGTTAATGCCATTTATGTGTTTTTGAAGAGAAGCATAGAAAGTAGAATTTCTAAACTGCAATCCAGAGTGCATGGGGGGATGGGGGGCATTGTGTGCAACCCTGGTTTAGGTTCACTTGAAGCCTCAGGGACCATTGAGGATTCATTTGAATCTCAGGTTGCAATGCTTGTGACCATGTTGTGGTGTAGTGGTCTAAGGCACATGCTTGAGAGTACCCGGAGCATTGGTTCGAATCTACCTCATGGCTCCTTCTGATTTGCCCATATCTTAAAATTTTGTTTATAGATAGACCTAGGTTAGGTTTGTTTAGGTGATTTAGTTCCATTGGTAATTATTTGTAATGACTGTACACGGACGAAGCATTTAGAGAGGCGCGCGGTGAACCCCCGAATTGAGCGAAGTTCATGAAATCTCGCACGTGGGCAGTTGTGAATCCCCCAAGAGTCCTGTGTAAAGTGTTTTTCAGTCATAAAATTGCGCGACAGCTGATAAATGGAGCGGGTCCTCATCAACAAAGCCATATGTTCATTAATCCAACCGCCAAAAAAGAGTGTTTATGAATGAGAAACTGTTTACATGTGACTCATAACTAATGACAATCGATCATTTCTCGAACAGTGCTTCACTGAACCACTTCGTTCGAATCTCTCGTACGTACAAAATCTCTGTTCGTACGAATCTCTGTTCGAACGCTGTAAATGCTTCACTCACGTACAACAAACACAAATAATTGCCAACAAACACCTAAATACCTAACCCACACCTAAATATACCTAGAACTTCAATATATAATAATATTATTATATAAATGAAAACAAACCTCTTTTTTTTAATATAAAATACGTTACAATTGATCAATGTGTCTAGGGGAGAAGAGGGGGGGGGGGTTCGGTCGCAGCTTTAACGAGCCTGACTTGAGGACGGGTAGCTAAATTAGCGAGCATTTGTCTAGTGCAGACCATTACTTAACCTATACCTATAATAGGTTAAGTAATAATTGTAATTACGAAGCAATAAGATGCTTATCTTAACATACTAAGAAGGTTAGGTAAGGTCGGTGTTTTCTATGAAGCTTTTCAAGGTTAACTAGTATGTTAAGTATGTCACATATGCACGTATTTATTAAGTCAATATTGACTATACGAAAGTGCGAGAACGGGTTGGTTGACCAAACCACACACACTAGAAGGTGAAGGGACGACGACGTTTCGGTCCGTCCTGGACCAGGACGGCCGGTCGTCCGAGCGGACAGCACGCTGGATTTGTGATCCTGTGGTCCCGGGTTTGATCCCGGGCGCCGGCGAGAAACAATGGGCAGTTTCTTTCACCCTATGCCCCTGTTACCTAGCAGTAAAATAGGTACCTGGGTGTTAGTCAGCTGTCACGGGCTGCTTCCTGGGGGTGGAGGCCTGGTCGAGGACCGGGCCGCGGGGACACTAAAGCCCCGAAATCATCTCAAGATAACTCAAGATAACCATTCTCAAGTCGATTGTTGGTCTGGTGAAGAAATTTGTCCAGTGGTTATGAGGACGGAATGGAGGGACGGGCTGGTGGAGGGACGGGCTGGTGGTGGGACGGACTGGAGGGACGGACTGGAGGGACGGACTGGAGGGACGGACTGGAGGGACGGACTGGAGGGACGGACTGGAGGGACGGGCTGGAGGGACGGACTGGAGGGACGGACTGGAGGGACGGACTGGAGGGACGGACTGGAGGGACGGATTGGAGGGACGGACTGGAGGGACGGACTGGAGGGACGGACTGGAGGGACGGACTGGAGGGACGGGCTGGAGGGACGGGCTGGAGGGACGGGCTGGAGGGACGGACTGGAGGGACGGACTGGAGGGACGGACTGGAGGGACGGACTGGAGGGACGGGCTGGAGGGACGGACTGGAGGGACGGGCTGGAGGGACGGACTGGAGGGACGGACTGGAGGGACGGGCTGGAGGGACGGGCTGGTGTAGGGAGGATGTTGACCGCCTGGAAGTCAAGGTCATGAGAGTCGGGGGTGTAAAATGTGAGGCAGTGAGTGTGTGTGTTGCCTCTGATGACTTCTGACGACCCCGCTGGCGAGTCATGGTGATGAGGCATCTGATGAGTCGTGTAGTGTTCTTCTTGATGATCAGTTGCCAATGATGATCACACCCGCACACACACATACACATACGCGTACACACACACACACACACACTCACACACACACACTCACACACACACACACACACACACACACACACACACACACACACACACACACACACACACACACACACACACACACACACACCAGGAAGTGATGTGGTAGAGACTGAATCCATACACAGTTTCAAATATAGATATGATAGAGCCCAGTAGGCTCAGGAATCTATACACCAGTTGACTGACAGTTGAGAGGCGGGACCAAAGAGACAAAGCTCAACCCCCCGCAAGCACAACTAGGTGAGTACACAGCATATACACACGCACACACACTCCTCTCTCTCATATTCTTACCATTTGTTAACAGTAGAGTATTAACATCAGAAAAACATAAGCCATGTTAAATACTAATCAACGAACACCAAAGCAATGTTTCTCATTACAAAGAATCATTACAATCGATGTATACGGCAATAGTATATGCCAACAAAATCGTCATGGTCGAGGAAAGATGTACGGGTTTCGTAAATGTTTGACGAAGCCTGGCTGTTTTAGGAGCTGGCAGACATGGACGAACACATACAGTCAGCTGGAAGCTCCAAGCTCCATCAGTCATACAAGCGACAACTCAACACTCGAATCTCTGTGTTGATAAATGTGTTGATATTGCATAGCGGCTTCAATTGTATTTTCTGCTTGGCTGTGGAGGGGACTTCACATGCCTTGTTTATATGTAGTGTTGTGTTGTTTACGTGCTACTGTCTTGGCTTATGTAGGTACTGTCTTGGCTTATGTGGTACTGTCTTGGCTTATGTGGTACTGTCTTGGCTTATGTGGTACTGTCTTGGCTTATGTGGTACTGTCTTGGCTTATACCCATCAACCAGGTAACTTGATATTCAGTCATGTAGTATTGGGGAAACTGATCACACTGACTGATCCTCATCAGGATTGATGGATGAACAACATTGGAGAATAGGATCCACTTCCGGCTCATAAAGGTTACAGTTTGGTGGATGTAAATAGAATTTGACTCGTATGGACCTTCTGCTGTTTCCTTAATTGTTTTGTTATTCTGTTCAGGGAGTGCCAAGGATTGTCTGTTCAGGGAGTGCCAAGGATTGTCTGTTCAGGGAGTGCCAAGGATTGTCAGTTCAGGGAGTGCCTAGGATTGTCTGTTCAGGGAGTGCTTAGGATTGTCTGTTCAGGGAGTGCTTAGGATTGTCTGTTCAGGGAGTGCCTAGGATTGTCTGTTCAGGGAGTGCCAAGGATTGTCTGTTCAGGGAGTGCCTAGGATTGTCTGTTCAGGGAGTGCCAAGGATTGTCTGTTCAGGGAGTGCCTAGGATTGTCTGTTCAGGGAGTGCCTAGGATTGTCTGTTCAGGGAGTGCTTAGGATTGTCTGTTCAGGGAGTGCTTAGGATTGTCTGTTCAGGGAGTGCCTAGGATTGTC